>NW_022630998.1:47133119-47192117 GCF_010015895.1 Lontra canadensis
ACCTAATAATCAATGCTTATACGGTTAACCAGCACAGGACATGAGCTAGGCCAGAGAATCCTGTAAGGTAATGTGCCTGGGAGCAACCTTTTAGAATAAGGTTATTATAGACTGTTATTCAGTGAAATGCCTGAAAGGAACATGAACTTCCTGTAATAAACTTCCTCGGTAGTTGGTATTTGGACTGCGCCGCTTTGCCATTTCAGAAAATGGCTTTCTGCTAATGAGTTCTAGTTCACTGGGCCCTCCTGTCAGTTACCCGCTACAGAATCTGAGTCAGAAGTAACTAGAACTCTCACCAAAATACAGACTTTTTATGTGGTATGTGTGTTTGTAACTTTAAAGTATACACAATACAAAATGATTAAGACACACAAAGAAACAGAAAAATGTGACCCATCATCAAGAGAAAAGAGTCAACAGAAGCAGATCTACAGGTGACTCAGATGTTAGAAATAACTGACAAGATCTTTATAAAATAACCATTCTAAGTGCAGAGATCCAATATGCCTGAGCCGTAGGAAAAACCTAATTGTGAGTGATTTAAAGAGTAGGTAAGAAAATCTCACAGAGAAGTTAGGTGTATACCTTGGTACAGGATTAGGGAAGCTGTAGAGCAGTTCTTCGACTGGTATTATCTTTGTACTGCTTCACTGAAGCATCACTTCAACAACTTAACAATATAATTTTTATATTAAGACCAATTTCCCTTTTCCCAAAGTAACAAACCATTAAGAGTAATAAAAGAAAAAAAGCAAGAATGATTTTACAGTATTTAAAAACTGAAGAGGTAGTGTCCTCTCAGTAAAAGTGTGTACCCTTTTTTGATGCAAACATGAAGGGAGACAGACAATTTAACCAAAATTTATTTAAGGCAACCACCATTTTTTTTTTTGTTGGCATTCCTACTGGAAATGTAGTTTTCTTTGGTACCAATTTACTGCTAGAGAGAGGAAACAGCTGGTTGACAGTCTCACCAAATGCAGATTACGGGCAACCGGGAGGAACTTCCTATGAATAGCTTTCACATACCTGAAGGCTCACCTAAACCACACCCGGTAATCATTTATCTGCTGGATACGATGACATATGCCCCCGGACAATAAAGAAAAATCTCAGCACAACTAGAGAGCTTCATATTATTTTCACTAAAATGGCCTGACCCACTAACCCACAGTATCAAGTTAGTTTCAAAGCTGGTTTCCAACCTACTAAGGATTCACTCTAGAACTCTTTAATATAAAATTATAAACCTGATTTTCACAAAAAGTTACCAAAAGCACCTTAAGAGTGACAGAACAGCAAAAAAAAAGTATTTACTCAGTGACTCAGTCAATATTAAACAAGTCTGATACCCCCACAAATGTTGATAGTTTGGAAGAAGAACAATGCAGGTATGCATAACTAAAGGTTGGAGGCAAGGGCTAGAAGGAGCAAGAAGCCTTGGAGAATTCAAGGTAAAAAAAGAAACACATTCTTATATTTGCTTAATGACGAGTTAAATCCAACCATGAGGCACCTGGGAAAGCTCCTCCTCCAGAGTTTACCTACCCACTTCAGTAGCACACGTTACCAGCCACCTCACCATCTCCCGTCGTCGCCAATTTAAGGTTGACAGTGTCATTCGCATAACCTGTAAAGACAAGATAACACCACAATGTTTCAGAAGATTAACTGACGTCAATGCAAAAGGAAACAATTCATCCCAAGGCATAAACTACGAGGAATATTCCCTACTACCAGAAGGATGAAGAGCCATATTTAGAGCAAAGTTCTGTATATCAATTTGAATTCGTTCATGGCTCCCCAGCCAAGGAGACAGAAGGCCTGCATTCTACTCCAGGGGGGCTGAGTGACCAGTTGCATCATCCTGGGCAAGTTGCTCAATTAATCACTTTTGTCATCTGCAAAATGAGAGGGCCAGATTGCAGTATTAAGCACAGTCCAGGCCCTCTCCTTCTCAGCTTTGACAAATTCCATGGTTCTAGATTTTTGAGGCTTCTCAAGAACTTAATTCTGACTAGGAACCCCTCAGTTGGCAAAGAGGTATTTTAGAATAACCATTAACCAATAACCTTCGATCTCTGGTTGCTCTTTTTCCTGGTGATCATGAAGATAACTCAGGGGTTTGGAAAGCAATCATTTTTGGCATCAATTGATTTTTTCACTTTCTAATAAGATCCCCAAATAAAATTATCCGTCTCTTCCTGCTTCCCCCACTCAGAACATCTGGGACATAACATGCCTAAAGCCTCAGAAAGGTGTTGTGGGATTCCTTCTTGGGTTCTAGAGAGAATAAGGCAGGGACTAAGTTCTCAGTAATCTGCCATTTATTAAAAAAAAAGCCTGCCAGAATTCCAAATAACCAGAAAGTTCGTTAATGGTTCTTTCTGTATCAAACCTCTAAGAGGCAATAATAACAAATATAAGCCAACTGGCACCAATTTATTTTTAAAAAGAAACTTCTGAAGTGTCATTGTATAGCTTAAATGCAATCCCCTATACTCTCTGCTTGTACAGTACCGTCTAGGGGAAGTGTGCTTTCCCTCTATAATCTAATTCTCAAACTCTATTAATCATCATAAGGAGAATCCATAACTAAAAAACATCTTATCAGGGCATTCTATTCCCCATACTTAAGGTAATTAGATAACAATTTCTTTCACCACTTTTAATGATGATTTTTTTAAAAAGCAAATGTTAAAAGAGAATTCCTTAGAAAAGTCAACATATAAACTTTTCAGTTCCTGGGTTTATACAGTAATTTTTTAAAAGAAACTATAAGGAAGCAAACATTTATCTGTATGACTAACTCAAAATGTCCTTGGTAAAACGTCTAAGCAGGTCCTGGGAAAGGTGAAACTGGACCCTGGCTCAATCACTCCTTTATCTACTATTCTTAGGGTTATAAAAAGGAGCTAGAAGTGCCCATCTATTATGAAAATGCAAACAACAAAAAAATCATACTTCCTCTACAACTTTAACCCCAACAACCAATTCTTTAGAGTACACGATAGTTTCACTTAAGTCTCTTACTAGCGATAATCTCCTCCATTCGCTAAAGGAGAAACTAAGGCTAGAATTCAGAAAATGACCCCTTTTTTTTGAAGGACAAAAACAGGGCTTCTAGATGTACAGCCGCTGCACCTGAGCAGCAGTCTGGTTCGACTGGGAGCGCCCCCAGAATCTAACAGCTCTGTGCACGGAGTCGTCACAGGGTTGTACTCAACTACCCAGCTGGAAACAAGCAGAGCTGGCGCCTTTATTTAGCCATCCCTGGGGCCCCCGCAATGACCACCAGCCGTGTACCTGCAGGCCCAGTTCCAGAGACACTTTCAAAAGAGTGATGTCTGGCAAGCTGTCCATGAGAGTTGCTATTTTAAATGCATCTTGGGCAAGCTTGAAGATGTGGGATGAGGAGTGTATGTTTTTCTGAATGGATTCTAATACTGTTTCCAGCCTCCGAACATCGCCTGCAACAAGGGAAAACCAAACCAAACCAAACATCAAACAACCATAACACACACACACACACACACACACACACACACACAGGAGGAAAAAAAGGAAACAAAACAAAACAAAACATAAAGCACAAGTTAATTTACCTGAAATGTTCACATGTGGCACAAATGTTACAACAACTAAGGGTCCCAGAGTTACTGAAATGCCTAAGAATTGCGGTTTCACAAAAAAGATACACCAAGACACACCTACACCCTTCACGACTAAAAGCACGTATTAACCAGAACTAACATGAGACAGCAAGAAGCCCTCCTAGTTCCTATTACAAATTTTTGGTGAATATTTCTGGGAGGAAAAAAAAAAAAATGTAACCTAACATTTTAATCTGCTTCTGAACCTGAACCACCATTTCCATGGCATAGTAACTAACCCTAAACTCCACCAGCACCAAGTTTAATGATGCAATTAAAAGAGGAAAGTGTCAGGCTCGAGTAAGTGGCACCTGTTCCTCCTCCTAAGTTAACATCTAAGGAAGAGGATCCTCTACAACTGGACATTGGCACCACTACTGACAATTTAATAGAAAACATGATCCTTCAAAAAAAGAAAAAAGGCAAACACAATCATCATGAGGTCTCAGGACAATGCAGTACCTTTGGCTGCAGTCAGCATGGTGGATGCCAGCTCACACTGCTGGGATTCTATGTGGCTTAGCGTGAACCAGCGAGGATACCGGTTGGGAACGACTGATGCAATATGGTGTGGGCGGGTGAGATCTCCCGTCGGAGCAGTAGATTCCAATACTAGTAACCTGTAATGAGAAGACAAGACAGTTGGTTCCTAGTTATTCCTTGTCCAACCCCTTGGCCACAAGACCTGATCAGAAGGCAGATGAGTGGGTAGATGGTGGGAGAAACTGTTCAGGTCCTGGGTGCAGGAAGAGCTGGTACAGCTACACTCTGCTATCTGGATGCCAAAGACATCTTGTTAATTGCTCAGTACTCAAACCTAAGAGATTTCTTTTCTTTAGCATCATTCAAGAAATGTAATATTCAAGAAAATTAAGATATGAACATTGAGAAAATCTGAAACACAAAACTTGATGTGCATCTACTGTAAAATTTTTGAATCTTATCACACTCTTGAAAAAGTAAAAGTCAACAGAAACTCATAGGCAAGTGAACATTTAAAACTGAGATTACAACAGTCAGGGAACAGTGGATAGCTGAAATGGATAAGCTAGGTCATTAAAACACAAAATAAGGGAGAAGTTAAACAAAAATAACCTCCTTTCCATAGATTCATACTTCCTGCAGAGTTAGTTCCTTTTAATTTCAGGAATTTATAGTTCGAATACGTTGCATCAATCCTATCAAGAGATGATGAATGCCAATGATCCAAGTATTTGTCCTTTGACAGCCTTGCACAAATTCAGTGTGATCTCTGATTTCAATCAAACTATCTTTGATTAAGAATATGTCGGCAAATAAAGAACAATTACTGAACAGCACATGCTTAGTGATCTCTTCCAAACAGAAGTACTGAAGAGATTAGCAGAGTAGCTACAACTGCAGTGATTCCTTCACAATCACCAGAACACTAACATTGACTCAAGTATACCAGTGTTAGGGAATAAGAGCTAAGGACCAACAGGAATTAACAGGGTCAGGGTGTGACGCTGGCCTTGGGGTCCTGCCCAAGAGCAGTTACTGTTCTGGCAGGCCAAATGCCTCACTTACTTTTCCTTTCATCTACGGACAAAGAGATGTTAGCATTAAGGGGTAGCAAGGTAGGAAATTAATAAGAATTTTGGTGGAGTTACTTTAACTTTTCAAAAAACCCAGAATGTTCCTATGTTCACCAGCAAATCTTTCCAGAGTTGCTGTAAACTAGTCAACAGCCCTGAAAAGATGAGAAAATGAGTGCTAAAAACATCTTTTTCCAGCTCCCCCACCCTTCTACCACTTCCAGAAAGACTAAGAAGCAAGTAGGCTACATGTCTCTTTTCTTGCCTGTTTCCCTGGTGCCTTAAGATGCTCTAGTAGGTCCTACTACCTCCCTTCCACAGCAGCGCTTTAACAGAAGTAGTGGCAAGTAGAAGAAAAGAGGTAGAAAATAATCCCCCAGGGCCCCACTAGTATCCTCCATAAACAAACTGCCTTGGCAGCAACCAAGGACAAACATAAATGAGTTTCTGAGTGTTAGGAAAGCAAGCCTTTTCACCTGACAGATCCCTTCCCATAAGCCAGAATCACAGAGAAACCCTATCACATTTTACCCTTCAACTTCACAGCGGTCATAGCAATAGCATCTGGTGGCAACATAACATTAGCATTCTTCTCTTTGCAGCAGGAGCAAAATTCTCAAGATTTAAGAAGTATAGAGCTGAGCATCTGTCTTCGTCTGACAACTTCTATTTCAGCTTCCAAAAATGGGAATAGGGGATTATTTACAAAGCTGTGCTCTAAAATAAAAACCAAGGGGCATAAGGTAATTTAGTGGGTGTGTTTGGGGGGTGATTTTTACTTATGTTAGTTATTAATTAAAAACAGATGAGAATTTCACAAGGTTTCTCTGATAGGTTAATGAGATTTATTTCATGGTGCCAAGGGAAGAATGCCAAGTTAAAGGATGTAAACTTCAATACACACTGACACACACACACACACACACCCAGGCGCTGCATAAAAAAGAGGCCCCCTGAAAAATAAAAGCTATCTTCATACAGACAAGAATTTCTTTTGAATCCCCTACATTGGTTACAGACAGAGAATCTTTCGTGAAAAGATTCTATAGGATGGGATCAAACTATTCTCCAACACCTCAAGCTCTTGAGTGTGTACATAGTTTGTCTTTGGTGACTATAACTGGGTCTAGTGTGCACTTTCACAAAGGAGTGTTTTAATTTAAAAAAATAAAACAAAATCTCAAGTTTTAAGAAAGGTGGATATGCCTTTCAGAGCCTTAAGGTTTAATAGGCAACATATAAGACTGAAAAATACAATTCTAAATTCATTAAAAAGTATTCACCCAGACAAATTTATGATCAAAATATTTGGTGACAGACTTTAAAAAGGAAAGTGAAACAGAAAGGTCAGTGGCAGAGAATAACATAATCTAATTATTACTACTGTAAAGGAAGGGCTGAAAGCAGTCAGAGTGAGGAGAGCAGGTCCTGGAAGACGCCTAACAGGGAAGCCTTTAACCTGAGCCACAGCCCCATCTTTCCTCATCCTCCAGTTGAGCACAGAGGCATTTCAGTGGTACTATGGCCTTCCCACGTTAATGATGGCATGTGGAATTAACGCAGGTGGGAGGGGCTCCCTCAGTTATTACATTCAGGCAAGTATACTTATTATTTACCACTTTTCCAAAAATCTAACTTTTTCAAAACAATCAACTATCCAGGAAGCTTTCAACCAGTGCTCCCTTATGGTTAAACTTGGCCTAAAATTGTTCTCTAACTCCCAAATGCTAGCTTCCAGAGAAATAAGGAAAAAGCCACTGAGAGCACAAGTACGAAGCAGTCTAGATTACGATTCTTCCTTTACTGTAAAACAAAAGCCAAACAAACCAACAAACCACCATCACAACAATCCAAGAAGCATGGCTTCTTTAGCTTCTCTGCTGCCTACAAGAAATATGAATGAACGAGAAGTCAGTGAACAGCCATTTTTCCCCGTGGGGAATCTGGATCGCCTCTGCCCAGCCGGGCTGTGAATACGTACCGCATCGCTCTCAGTGCAATTTTGTATGCCAATTCAGCATCATGAGGTAGGAGAGAGGTGAAGAGATACTTGGCAAATGTATGCATTGGAACGCTCTCCCGATGGATTATTTCGCCTAAACCACTATATGGTCCGGCTGTGGGAAGAGAGCATACACATTTTACATTCCTAAAAAAGGAACTAATAAGACTTCTTGTAAAGTATATTTTCATAAAATTTTTATGTAAAGTTATAACATATACAAACTAATCTAGTTAAGAATGTAATCAAAGTGACATAGTAGAAAGAAATACAATTCTTAGTCAAAAATGATTCTACAGGGTATAGTATCCAATATCAAATTCACTTCAGGAACAGTCCCCCAACTATACCATAGCTAAAATGAGACTCACAGAACTAGGGGGCAGAGCTTTTTCACATTATAACTGCTTCAGAGAAAGAAACCCTCCGAAGCATACAAAATCTCACGGAATTCAAGAAACACCCTTTCTCAATGTGGAACATCTGAGCATCTGGACTTTCAAATGCACAGATGACTCTGCAGATTAACTCTGGAAACTGCCCCTGGACCCAATCAGTCTTATGGGCACAGACAAGCTGGATTTCCAGAAAAGAGTACTCTGCCTCAGGGGAGGAATGTGAATCACAAATCCCAATACAAAGACTTTAAACACTGTTGCTTCTAATAAGCAGAAATAGATATTAATTCTCAGGAAGTGATTAATAATAAAAGAATAGTCAGTAACACATTTGATACTCACCATAGGCATAAGAAAAAAAAAAAGTTAAAGTAACTGGAAATCTACCACTTTGGGGGCTCCAAAAGACCAATTTCAAAAGCAAAATTACATTTAAGCTGTCAAAATTCATTTCTTAGTAAGTTATGACAAGCATGTGGCAGAACTAACTTCCCCTGTGTGCTCTCTGAATGCTGTCCCTAAGAAAGGTGATACTGAATTTTAAAATACATTTTGAAAGGAAACCACAGTGGTTAGTTCAACTACTTTCCACTTAAGTACTTTGAGGTTTAGTTATTGTAAAGTCTTTAATAAATTAGTTTCCATGTCACCTTTGGGTAACATCTGTTTCATGATTTCTAGAATTATGAACCATGACACTACTGCTCAAAGGACATAATACATTTGTTTTCCATGAGACAAATCAGTCTGGCAAAGAGTTTAGAATGCAAGAAACGGCAGTTCAGAAGAAATGGTGAGAGGAGTTACTGGATGGGGCACTGGGTAGGAGCATGACACATTATAGATCATTTTAACAGAGATTATATTAACATTTCATTATTTTATTGTTTAGTATTCTTAACTGCTCATTAAGTATTTTGAAAATTATATTTTCATAAAATCTTATTTTTTACCTAGGCAAACTAAAATCCATCCTAGATTTCCAATTTTACTAAATCTATTACCCTTCTTCTTGTCGTTTAAGACATTCAAAAACGTTTTAGTGACCCAAAAGTCTTCAAAAGTTGATACAGCATTATAGCTCTGCCTTCAGCCAAATTTTTAAATTATTATTATTATGGACTGAATGTTTATATTCCCCACCCCAATTCATATGCTGAAGACCCAACTCCTAAAGTGACTGTACTTGGAGATAGGGCCTTAACACAGAGGTAATGAACAGGTTACTTGAGTTCACAGGGTGTGGCCCTGATCCAACAGGATTAGTGGCCTTACAAGAACAGACATCAGAGAGTTCTCTTACTCTCTTCTCCCCCTTTGCCTTGGGAGGGCACAAGAAGAAGACAGACATTTATAGGAAGAGAGGGCTCACCAGAAATTTAACTGATATGCACTTTGACCCTGGACTTCCCAGCCTCCAGAACTATGAGAAATTTCCATTGTTTAAGCCACCCACTGCTGCAGTATTTTGTGATGCCAGCTTGGGCAGACTAAAACACTAACTCTTATTTTACTAAGGCCTCATTGCAAGGCCTCTTATTTTACTGAAGGCCTCAGAGCAAACTTGCAGATTATCCACTTCATTTCTCCCCATTTCCTTTCAGTGTTTCCCTTAAATCATCAAGTTACCTTTTCATGCTATGCAAAACAAACAAAGCCAGGATGCATAATCAACACTTATTGTTATGATACCTTCCAACCAGAAACATATTCAGTCAGGTATCACAGAATTACTTATAGATTAATAATGACTGTAATCCCTGAACTCCCAGAAATGCTTTACCAATATACTAATTGATCCAATATGCCAGTATCTTACTGTGGTCAAGAGTGATTAACACACAGCAACAATACAGGGTCACTGTGTTTTCTTTTTCAGAAAACATTAGCATCTTGTATTTCAGAATAGTGTCTGCTCCCTGTTTTGCCCCTGAAATTTCCAGAGTGTAAAAGCACGAAGAACTTGGTGCCCCAGTGCAGTCAACTCAGTCAGTGAGTTCTTATTTTCGGGAGTTTATAGAAATGGTCCCTCAGCTTCCCCTTGGGACTGCTTCCTGCCCTGCACCACCCACTTTCTACAACCCTAGCAGGATTCAGGAAAGGAAAGGAAAAGAGGTTATGATGAGTCAAAGAGCACTCCATATAAGCCACAGTTCTTTAGAAAAAATGTCTAACAGGGAGAGATGCACTAATCAAAAACTAAGAAAAAGTTTTAAAATATTCACGAATAATGAACATGGAGACATTCGAAAAGGCAAATGATAAACAGGTATCAGACACCATCAACTCTAAAAAGCACACATACTCTTCCTGTCCTTCAGTATAACAGAAATCAAAAGTTGTTTACTAAGAGCCAGTGAGAGCATTAAGAATTTGTGGATAATGATCGTGCTTTTATCAAAAGGAATTATATAGGAGGAAACTAAAACAGTAACGAAAGAATGAAGATCACTTGAAATTTGCCAAGAAAGGCTTTCTTTATCTTTAGAAGAAAAAAAAAGTTAAGGTGAGGGCTTCAAAAAATGAATATCAGAAATTTTACCAAAATTAAACATGACATTAAGAACATTTTTCCTTTAATTTTTAAATTTTGTTTTAAGAACATCTTCCCTTTAAAATGCACTTCTAAAACATACAAATGTGTAATACATTTGATGAAAATGTTTTCTTTCAAAGAGATCTTTAGCTCTGGACAAATAAAAGAGGTTGTGAAATGTTACTTTCTCTAGCTTCCCCATATTGCAACAGTTCGGAATTTAAGATTAAGACACCACACTTTATTAACCTATCAATCACAGAGAATCCCACAATACTAACACCGACATACTGAAGAGACAGAAGCAATTTTACCAATTAGGCATCACCTAAATTTGTGTTAAAGCTTAGGCTATTATACTCATTACACTTACTCTTTTCTGGAAAAAAAAAAAAACACAAAAACAAAAACAGAGACAAAACAAAACACTTTTTAAAAAAATAATGCTAACCAAAATTTCTTAAGCCATTTAGCTCTTGACCTTATAAAAGGAAGAAAATTAGACCTTGCCTTGGAGAGTCCATGAAACTTTGAACTTGGTGAATCTATGCCTAATGAATTCTCTGAAATTAATTAGTACAGTGGAAATTCATTCCTGCAGCTTCCAGTACTTTGCTAGCATGTGCAAATGACATATTCAAAACCCAGATGTCATGTAACAGCCCTAATAATACTTCAGAGGAATGCCAAGAAGTTTCCATTTCATTCAATTGATCAAGCAAATAGGTACATGGCTACCAGCAACAACTCACTAAATATCAAACTTGCATTTATCTGAGTAACAGCGCAGACTAAATGACAACAGTCCTTTTCAAAGTTTGTGGCATTAAATGGGGCTCATTTCTAATAGGCTGTCTTACACGACCACTGAAATCAAATGACACACATCTGAACATCTATACCTTTGGACTAAGTGGTATTATTTTTTGGATAGTAAACATTCCTGTGACACTCAGAGAGCATACCATCAGAATAACTACCATACTGAATCCATTCAGGCAATAGTTCCAACATAAGAAAGCTTCACGCCTTAATAAAATTGGCAGAACAAGTGGAAAACTTCTTTATCACACTACCTTCTAATAGGAAGACTGCTTGCTTGCGAAAAATTTTCACCAGTGTGTCATCCAATTCAATTTCCTGAAGCTTGGAAATGAGCTGCTCCTCATTCCGGCAAACCTTCTCTTGTGTGTACAACCCATCAGGCATGATACGCTGCTGTCCCAGCCCGACCAGGGCTACTTCCACAGCTAATGTTAAATAGGATTCCCCTTCCTCTAAGAATTTGTGTGCAGAGAGATGTTGGTATTCCAGAGACTTGCACTGTCCCATATTCTCTGTAAAATGTCACAAATGAAATCAGAGATCAGATACAATACTTTTGCAGGTACTGATAGGTAAGAATATTTATTTTACCCAGTACTGAAACATGAATTATTTGAGAACTAGGTAACAGTTTTTCTAGGATCCTTTAAAACATGACCATGAATGACAAGATATGTATGTTTTGGGGGAATAGACTATTACAAAATTTTTCTCCCAGTGAAAATGAATCGCCAAAAAACCCCTACAAATCTAAGAAGAAATAGTAAGAATACTTAAGAGTAAAAAAAGACTTTAAACAAGAGCAAAATTACATAATGACTACAATAGTTACCAACTCTTTAAAGCATGGCATTAAAAAAAGTTTCCAAACTGTTATCACAATGTTGAAATTTAATGAGAAAAGTAGAGAACACAACAAAGTAACCCAGTTTCAAGGTCCTTTCTGTTACCAAAGAGCCATCAGTTACCAAAAGAGGAAGGATTCTTTGGACATTCTCTTATCTCTGTTGAAGTATTTCTCTTAGAAATGTTAACAAACTTCAACCAGCAAACTCCCAGGGAAAGGGATCAGGGTCGTACCTTTCACAGTCCTGACAGAGTTTGGGGCACCAATAACCCATGAAGGCAAACACCACAGAAGAAATTATGAAGGCGCAATATAATTAACCCTCTGAGTTCACCTGGGCATGAAAGCAGCTGAGGGACAACCCTTCCTGCCTCCTACACCTCTCTGTCCACAGCCCATGCGCAGTCATTTTAGGGATGATGCTTAAGTCTCATGAGGCAGAGAGAAATTTCAAAACACTGGTTTATAGGAATGTGTGATGTCAAACACTTTTAATGACATTAGATAGTTCTCTTAAAGTAGACTACAACCTATTTAAGTGACCAGTAACTTCTAATGCAGACAAATTTCTAGTTCTAAATGCTAGGATACACATCTTTATTTTAAATCATGATGCTGGAAAACAGTGATAAAATGCAGATAATTCTTAGATGCAGAATCACTGGCTAGAAGAAAATAAGTATCTTTAAGATTATTTATTTATTTGAGACAGAGTGAGTGAGTTAGAGAGAAAGCATGAGCAGGGGAAGGGTAGAGAGAAAAGCAGGCTCCAACTGAGCAGGGAGCTGGATGCAGGGTGCCATGCCAGGACCTTGGGATCATGATCTGAGCTAAAGGCAGACGCTTAATCAACCGGGCTACCCAGGTGCTCAATATCTTTAAGGTTCTTTTTTTTTTTTTTAAACTTTTAAAAAAGATTTTATTTATTTATTTGACAGAGATCACAAGTAGGCAGAGAGGCAGGCAGAGAGAGAGGAGGAAGCAGACTCCCTGCCAAGCAGAGAGCCCGATGAGAGGCTCGATCCCAGGACCCTGAGATCATGACCTGAGCCGAAGGCAGAGGCTTAACCCACTGAGCCACCCAGGCACCCCAGTATCTTTAAGGTTCTTAACACACGCTGCCAACTGTCAATTCCAAGACTTTCCCCGTTTGTAAAGTCTTCCACAAAAGCACGCTTTCCTTGCTCTCTTGCTAACTGTAAGTACTATTAACCCTATGGATTCATTAAACAAACTGTGACCAAAACAATGACCAATGACACTCAGGCTAAGAGAGAAAAGCACATGAGGGAGAGAATGCCACTAGTGTTACCTGTAAAATCGGAGAACCCAGAGAAGTTTTCATCATCAATTCGGCAGGCTTCCATGAGGCTGCTGAAAAGAGTGCCCACAGGGTCCAGGGGGTGTCCGACCCAGCCTTCAAGATTGGTTATCGAGGTGATGCTTTTATGGGGTAGCTCTGTGTAAGAAAAGGGAATTGAGAGATGGAAACAAGTAGAGGAAGAGAGGCTTTACCACTTAATAGTGGCATCCTAACAAATTAGTTAGGATGAATTCAATTGGCAATTCCTCTTTAACTAAAAAGAACAAAGAGGGGCGCCTGGGTGGCTCAGCGGGTTGAAGCCTCTGCCTTTGGCTCAGGTCATGATCCCAGAGTCCTGGGATCGAGCCCCACGTCGGGCTCTCTGCTCCGCAGGGAGCCTGCTTCCCCCTCTCTCTCTCTCTGCCTGCCTCTCTGCCTACTTGTGATCGCTGTCTGTCAGATAAATGAATAAAATCTTTAAAAAAAATAAAAATAAAAATAAAAAGAACAAAGATATACATAATCCCGAACATGTTACCTACTTTGTGTTCATAGAGGTTATCTGTAAATCGGTATAAATGGTGCCAACTTTCTAGGACAGTCCCCGAACATCAATTCATGTGTCCAAGGTACTGGGTGAACATAACTACTTATACTATTAAATGATGTTGCGTGAGGACAAATGAGTTTCAAATTTTCACCTGAGAAGCGAGGAACAACTCTCCCTACTTCCCCAAGAGTGGCATTAGAGAAGATTTTGAAGTCCCCCTGGAATGATCACTGGCTAATTATATTAAGAAGATTATCCTCAGAGTCCATGTTCAGTGGGTCATCTAAACTGGAGACTAGAGGGGAGTGGTAACCTGGGTCCAACCTGGACCCCTCTATGGGTAGATATCATTAAACTACTCTCCTTGCATCTACGAAGGCCTCATTATCACGGCTCTGTATGCCATTTAAGAGAGGCCCTTTGCCACAAAGGAGAACTATAGCAGAAAGTTAACATATAATTTAGAAGAAATGTATCCTTTTTCATTTTCTTCACAGAATGGTAGCACTTTCAAGTTCTTAAGTTAAATTACAGAGTTCTGAGAAAAAAAGCTGTAAATATTTTAAGATATGTTCCTTGTAAAGAATGCAGTATTTTACATCCAAATGTTTACTAAAGTAATAAATAACAGTAGCTCCTTTTTTTTTTTTTTTTTTTAAGATTTTATTTATTCATTTGACAGAGAGAGAGATCACAAGCAGGCAGGGAGGCAGGCAGAGAGAGAGGAGGAAGCAGGCCCTCCGCGGAGCAGAGAGCCCGATGCGGGGCTCGATCCCAGGACCCCGGGATCATGACCCGAGCCGAAGGCAGAGGCTTTAACCCACTGAGCCACCCAGGCGCCCCACAGTAGCTCCTTCTTAAAGGAAAATATAATGAAATCTATATACAATATAAAATATCCAAGACAAAAACTGGCTTTTTATAAATTGCTAAAGAACCATTCCATGAATCCAATATTCCCTTAGAAGTCTTCTGGTTTTGGACTATCAACTATCAGCACATAAAAATGAAGAACTGCCTGGCACAAAGTATTAAAATTTAAAGGTTGGGTCCTATATTCCTTGAAAGGGTCTTTCCCTTTGGTTTCTGTCACTGGCTTTCATATACAAAACTAGTATGAAAAAAAAACCAAAACATGAGTATTACTCTCAGAACAACAAAATATGTATGTTTAATGGAGGGCGGGAGGAGGAAACGTGTGTGTGTATGTGTAAAGGCATGTGATATAAGGAAGCATCGTACTTACACAGATAAATCTATTTTCAAGTGATGGAAACGAGAGAGAAAATTTTATAAAGTATTTCCTCTATTTTCCTTCCACACAAAAATAAGTGAAAACAACACGGAAATAAGGGAAATTAATTTTTAAAAAGAACAATTTTTTTTCAGAATCAAGAAACTAAGTGAACTAAGACAGAGAAAGACAAATACCATATGATCTCTCCTATATGTGGAATCTGAAAAAAAATAGCCAAGCTCCGAGACACAGAGAACAGACTGGTAGTTATCAGAGGCAGGGGTGGATATGAGTGAAAGCGGAAAAGGTAAAAACTTGCACTTATACGATGAGCAAATCACGGCGATGTAATAAGGTATAGCATGACAACCATAGTTAATAATACTGCATTACATATATGAAAGTTGCTAAGAGTAAATCTCAAAAGTTCTTGTCGTAAGAAAAAAATGTATAACTCTTTATGGTGACAGATATTAACTAGACTTACTGTGGTGATCATTTTTATATCGAATCATTATATTGTATAACTGAACTAATACGATTTTATGTCAATTATATCTCAACAACAATAAAACCTGACATATAATGCCAAATAGCACTGAAAATGTATAAGGTATATATTTACTTATCTTGACCACATAGCAAATAAATATCATGGAAATCTGGAATTATAACAGCCAATGAAAAACCTCTTCTTTAGGGACGCCTGGGTGGCTCAGTTGGTTGAGCAGCTGCCTTCGGCTCGGGTCATGATCCCGGAGTCCTGGGATCGAGTCCCACATCAGGCTCCTTGCTCATCAGGGAGCCTGCTTCTCCCTCTGCCTCTGCCTGCCATTCTGTCTGCCTGTGCTCTCTCTCTCTCTCTCTCTCTGGCAAATAAATAAATAAAATCTTAAAAAAAAAAAAAAAAAACCAAAAAAAACCTCTTCTTTAAATATGGACCCCAAAAAAGAGAGAGAAAATACAGGTATAGAGATACAATCATAGTAATAACTTAAGAATAGTCTGAAATAAGTTTTCACTGCTCACAGGATAAAAAGGAGAAATGGGTCTAAGAGTGGTTTCAAAGATAATTAAAAGAGTCTAACTTAGGGACGCCTGGGTGGCTCAGTTGGTTGAGTGGCTGCCTTCGGCTCAGGTCATGATCCCAGCATCCTGGGATGGAGTCCCACATCGGGCTCCCTGCTCAGCAGGGAGCCTGCTTCTCCCTCTGCCTCTGCCTGCCACTCTGTCTGCCTGTGCTCACTCTCTCTGACAAATAAATAAATAAAATATTTAAAAAAAAAAAAGAGTCTAACTTAACATATATTCTAACTTACCTACACAAACATTTTTACACTTTCCATTTCTTAGATATTGCAACATTATTAAATTCATTTTAACAACACTTCTAACACAAGCTTATAATATGATATTTTAATCTAATAACCATCATAACCTAGCTTTAATTTTACAGTATAAAAAGTACCTCACTCTCTCTTAGCCTGAAAATTACTTACTATCCTTCATACTATACAGAAGTAGATAGCTTCTGGCGATAGACTGTTTAGTGTTTGGGAAGAGGAGGCTGTTTCAAAAAAATTTCCAAAGGTCCAAGCAATATATTTTGTAAACACATCTGGTAATCAGTTACGTTACAAAAAATATGAAGAAATGGACAAAATAGTGATCACTAAGGATATTATGTTCCAATTCCATTTAAGCTCCCCTTTTTTGGTGTAAATTTTTAACTCTAAAAAATTTTCCTTCATCATATAAATGATAATGTTAGTTCACATTTATAATAAGTCCGAAATAGATTTAATATTAGTTAAATTAATAAATACAACCTTATTAAAGGTTGTAACAAAAGCTCACTTTAACCTTCAGCTTATTTCAACAACTTTTGATAAATTTTTGCTGTATCCTTGGTGTGTGCATAATCACAATAGGATTAAAAACCAAAATATGACTCAAAATATCCCCCAGCAACTAAAGTATCTCTCCAAATAAGAAATAAAACTCCAGATTGAGAAACCAAACCTAATCAAAGAAACATAAAAAGATTTATACCTATAGAAGGAACAAGAAGTGCATTGATTAATCAGAAAAAGCATACAGACAATTTTTTCTGGTCGGGGCCTTATGCACGTTAATGTAACTCTCTGCAATTGGTATTGCTCAGCAATACTTATTTAAAATGTAAAAGATTAATAGTAATCTAAAATAAAGTGAACTTAAAATGTGTTGTCAGTCGGCAGCTCATCAAACTGTTATTTACAGAATTTAAAAATCCAGGAGTTTTGATCACTTAAAATAAAGACCATATCCTGAAGTGCAAATTGATAACAGGTAAAAAGTTTTAGAGTGCTTACACACTGTGCCAGGCTCTTTTAAGAGCATCATAGGAATTAACTAGTTTAATTTTCTCAACAACTCTTAAGAGACAGGTCTTCTACTAAGCCCTAGTCCACAGATGAGGAATCTAAATCACAGGAGCTCAAGTCACTGCCTAAGGTCTCCCAGCAGAGACCTACAGCTAGGATTCAAACACAGACAGTCTGCCCCCAGACTCCTCACTGTTAGAATTAAAACGCACTTTCACTAAAGAAGACATCTGGCCAACCAGCATTTTCAGTAATTCAGACACACTAAATAATTACTTGGGGAAAAAAAAAAGATTTTTAAAAAATCATGTAATTTTTAAAATTAATCAGTTTTTTTTTTTTAATTAACTAACCCAAGAAATGTTTTTAAAAGTCTTATTTCTTACAACATTCAACCAGGAAAAATGTGCCTAAAATTTCTCACAGACCAGCTATTAAATATTCCCAATGAGTGGCAGGAAATGTCATCTTCATTGCTCTAATTTCAGAAGCATTCTCACTCAAGAGAGGACAAAATCTAGTCACGTCATCACCAAGAATCCCATTCCAATGAAAACAAACTCCTTCCCATTCACCTTTTTTTTGAGTTCGGAACATTTCCAACTGCTTCTGTTGCTGTCGTCTTAACGTGTTAACAATAGCTATTGCTAATCTCAGTGCTTCTCTGGGGTACCCATGAGAACGTAACGCGTCCACTCTTGCACAAGCTGTAGGAACATGTTCTAAAACAAAAAGTTAAGGGGAGAAAGTTGCCATCGTCAGGTATATCTACAAAAACAGCACTTAAACAGTAAGATGTTTCCCCCCAAAATACTATTCAAAAGACACAAGAAACCATTTCTGAACTTGGATTTGAATGAAACACTCAGCTCCTACTGCCAAGCATTCATCCATCTCCCACTGAATCCTTTGACTCTCCACCTCCCACTCCAATAATGCTATAGAAACGAAACAAAGAAGTAAGTCATGGAAATGTCTTTCCGGTTTGGCCACTTACCATGCCAGAGGGGCCACCCGCGGGAGTCAAAGAGGGAGTTTTCAGTGTCGTCATGGTAACAGTAGTTGGTGTATAGGTCACTGCTGATAATGTGCTGCAAGTGGCTATCCTGCCAGTGGAGATCGCACGCCTCGATGGCTCGGGTGAACACTGTCCGATGTGGCCTGTTCGATGAATCTGTTTTTTCCACAATTCAGAAAGCCATGTCAGCTACTATTCACGTGTGAATCCATCAGTCACACCATTCTGTGGCCAGATGTTCATGAACACACCCACACACACTGTCCTGCACCCCCTAAGCAGAAGGATGAAGGGGGAGTACTCTCACGTCCTAAGTACTAGGAGGCAAGTCAGCCCAAAGAGCCACCATCCACTCACTTGTTTTTATCAAACACTCACACTCTGCAGCCATCAAAGCTAAGGTTAAAGGCATCCTGCAAAAAGAAGTGTCAAGTCTAGTTTCCATGCCAAATACACTCGGAGGAGGCACTCGGCACAAAAATCACATGAAAACTCACTGCTCCCCACTCCTGAGGTGCTGTGGTGGGCTGCCCTGATGGGATCAACAGCTCTCACAAACACTATGCAAGAGATGTGACACCAGCCATGGAACCTTTCAGGAAGATGCAATCAGCCTTTAAAGATATGCAGAAGGGTTGTGCTTTTGGTTGTATTTTTTAACTATATTGTGCGGTTTTGCACAATTAAAACTATTATGCTTCTTGGGATATAATAATTAAATGCCACTTTATATCCCAAAGGGCATAAATGCATATATTTAACATTTCACAAAGCCACACAACATAGCTACAAAACAAACCAGCGCACTTACCTTGCCCCTACAGGCTGCCTCCTGACTCCTGTGCAGGTTCCATGACTGGTGTGATGTCCCCAGCATAGTGTATGCTGGGGCATCACAAAAGAGCAGAAGCATACACTCCGAAGAGGATTCAAGTTTCAGGACCTGACGGAGAAAAGAAATGTTTGGGGAATAAAGAATATTCTCATCCCAACTCCTGGGAATACTCAGTCCCTCTGGATAACATGGTTCAAATTCTGTAATTGCAATCCCACCCCGTGGGTCCCCACTCCAGACTTACCTTCAACTGCGGCACAAACCATAGCGAGTCTCAACTGAAAATCAGGGTAACAAACTATGCTTGTGTATGTGTATTTTAGTTAGCTCAAGTATCAGCCCTCACTGTACTGAGACTTAACTTGGTGAGAAGCAAACTGCAGCTTTGGCTACGCAAAGACAAAGAGGGAATCCTGAAAACCGAAACACAGCCAAATTGAGAACTCTTGAGAACTCATCTAGCGCAACTCCCCTATTGTGCTGACTGAGCCGAAAACCAAGAGAAGTGACGGGACTGGCAAGGTCACATGGCCAGGCCAATGGCAGTCAAGATCAAAACCCAAATATCCACACTCTGAACTCAGGAATTTCAGCTGTTGTGCAAGGCTTCTGAGGGGTCTTTAACAGAGAGACACATTACGTCAGCTTGGTATCAGGTCAACTTAGATATCTGTATTTGAATGTGAAACATATCAAAATGTATGATGACATATTTTGAGAGGCATAATACTGACGGTATCTGATACAGCCCTGCCCAGTGCACAGATGCTCACCTTGCAAACAGGAAGAAGGGGCCCCATATTTAAGGGCCTCTGAACCTATCAGGGATTTCTGCTGAGCAAGATAGAGATAGTCCAATCCAACAAATAATTGGCCCTGTGACCTCTGTCATTTGGTTAAATATTCCTAAGTCCAAATTTTTTTTTTTTTTTAAGATTTTGTTTATTTGACAGAGAGAGAGATCACAAGTAGGCGGAGAGGCAGGCAGAGAGAGAGGGGCGGGGGAGGAAGCAGGCTCCCTACGGAGCAGAGAGCCCGACGCGGGGCTCGATCCCAGGACCCTGGTATCATGACCTGAGCGAAGAGGCTTTAACCCACTGAGCCACCCAGGCGCCCCCCTAAGTCCAAATTTTATACATTTTAAGTGGCTCTGTCATTTCACTTTTTTAATTTAGCTCTAATCATAGAAACAGAATTTAAAACTAGAAGGAGACTTAAAAAAGCAACTTAGTATTCTGCATGTATTAAAAAATTAAGAGTTCTACTTCTCAATTGGCTTACTGTAGTATCAATAATAAAATTAAGTTGTAGAGTATGACTCCATTTTTGAAAAAAAAACTCAACTTTTCACATATTTGCATGTGACTGTATGAGCAAAGAGAAAAAGTACAGGAACACACCCCACTTTTAATACCGGTTAGCTATAAAAGACCAATAAAAACCACTCTAACAAAAAAGGCTAAATATTCTGGCTCCTCTACACAGAAAACAAAAAAGAAAAAAAAAGCTAAATACTAATGAAATAATAATGAAATGAAACTGCAAAATATAAAGTCTTAGTAACATGGGAAATAAAATAGACTGTGTACATAGACAATGACTACAAAAATAAAATTTGTTCAATATCAAAATTATGGCCACTTTTTACCTTACATGTCTAGTTTTTTTTTTTTTTAATTTTTGCAACAAGATGGAAAAAAGACATGGATTACCTTAACGAAATTTTCAAAATAACAAATACAGAAATTTATAAACAAATTTTAAATATAAAGTACATATAACATTACTACATGCTGATTAAAGAAAATCTGGGATTTTCAGAAAAGTAAAAAGGGGAAAACCATTCGCTCTATTATCAAAAAATTAAAATAAAAAAACTGGCTATCATCTGGTACATTAAAAAAACCCTACTCTTTCAAAGAGTGTGGATTTTAATGTTATTAATTAATTTTAACAAATAATCTTAGCTAAGACAAGGCCCAACTCCCCCTTCACATTCACTCCTGCACGGCAGCATATCCAACTCTGCCCATAGGTTGGGTCCTGCACACGCTCCACCCGGCTGCAGTGGCGCGGCTGCTGGGCTCTGCCGGCTACCGCAGACTCTCCCCTGCGCTCCAACAGAGGTGCTACAGGCTGAACATCAGCATCCCTCTGTACAGACGTCTCTTCTGACAGCCCACCCCCCCCCAGGAGGATGTGGATATTCTGCTAAAAACAGGAACCCTGTGCCATTATGCCCAACAGCGAGAAACAATTGCCCTAAATAGAAACTAGATTCTGACTTCATGTGCCTGGACCAAACCATACATGAAATGAACTGTTTCATCTGCAGGTTGGACCATTTCTTAAAGGCTCTCTGAAGTCCATGGAATATTTCTGTTCCATCAAAGTGACCAAATGTAAAGTAAAATAGTAAACTATAAAATGTTAGGCTGGCAGTGCCAAAAAGTAGATGGGGAGTGAAACAGAGAAACCTCAAAATATAATTAAGTAAAAGGAGATTAAAGTGATTATCTATGTAGATATAGGCATGCCCTTCCCTAGCAATGGAAGAAAATAAATGCTGAATTGTTAAATTTTGAAAATTCTAAGCTTGTGGGGGGAAAAAAATGGAGTATACTTATATTCTTTGAAGTTATGAAACAAAATAATCATGGGCAATAAAGGTATGATAGATTTCAAATACTAAATTCCCAAGGCAAATATCTCTAGACAAAGCAAAGCCAGATCTTTTCTAAGTCCTAAAACTTATTTTTGATTGGACAAGTCCCTGTGGAGTCATACATCTCATTTTCTTTGTAGAGACTAAAAGCACTATTTTAACATTCATAGTCAACACAATGTCTAGCTCTTTCTAGTAGAACCAATTCCATATAGGGTCAGCACATACAGAATGACGATCTCGATTCTGGATCCTTCCAGGGTCATTTAACTACTACCGTACATCGATCATAACTTTAAAGTCTGTCAAAACCTCCTCACCCCAAAAAAGGCAGCAGCACAAAAATCACACAAAAATAGTGACATGAATTAATGAAGGAAATTTTTATTTGTAAAACTTAATTGAGGACTTGGTTCTGAAAGAAAAAAAGAAAATAGTACAATAGCTGGAAAGGAAAATGAGGCCAAGGAAGGATTTAGGATTTTTTTTGCAGATGAGAGGAACATCATTGATCTAAATGGATGGATCCAACAGAAAAGAAGAAGCTGAAAAAACAGCATAGAAATGAGAGACACAGGCCCTTAAGAGGACATATGGAAATGTCTGAAAACATCTCTTAATTGTCCCAAAGACTGGAGGGCACTATTAGCTTATGGCAGGTAGGAAAAAGTATGCTAAACAATCCTTTACAATTAAGAATTTTCCTACTTCAAAAGCCAACAGCATCCTATGACCCTCCAGCTCAGTCATAAATGTTTATTTGCTATATATTAAAACTAACAATTTTTAACTGATGAAATTACACAGCAACCCCAATATGAATTGGGTTGCACCAACAGAGATAAAAACACAGTTTCTCAAGCCTCTCAATATTTTGTTTTACAAGGTAATGTATTATCACCCTATTTCATGGTTTTTAAAATTATTTCCCAAACTAAATAATTACTAAGGAATTTTAACACATACTAATACATAAAAGTATAGTACCTATCTGTATTCTGATAATATGAAAAAACACACACAAAGGAATCAGGTAAAAATGAAAAATGCATACGTTCATGTTCAAAACATGAAGTCCTTAAATTATTTTAGGGTCTAGCAGGCAAAATAATTTTCCCACATATATTATAAGTTACTATTAGAAGCATATATACACACTCAGGTGGACACAAAGTGAACAGAATATTACTGTGGACTCACCTTGGTTGGCATTTGCACCCTGAGGCAAAGCATTGGTTAAGTTGGGTAATTCACTGCCATGATTTCCATCTTCCCATGGACAGACATCAACACTGTTCCACTTTTTCAGCTGTTTTAACCAACTGGCCTTTTGCTCCAACTTGCAGTGGGGGTTTAAAACTATACACATCCACAGAGCACCTAATTTATAGGGAGAAAGGGAAGTGAATTTCAAAAAATTATAAAAATTTCCAATTCTAATTACCAATGTCACATTTTAAATGCTTTCTAAATGGACTCAGGTCTGTTATTATAACTCAATTCTCTCCCTAATCCAAGCCATAAATCTCATACAGAGTGTAATGGAAGAACAACAGAGCCCAAATTTGAACCAAATATCCAAACACTATTACACATAAAGATGAAAGATGATTTCAAATGCTAACTGTAATCACCTTCCTACTTGTGTGACATTTTCGACAAAAATACCAATAAAGAATAAAACCCTACAGTCCAGTTTGCCACTTTAATTTACAAACAAATAGTTTTTATATATGAATTCTGGAACAAACCACGCTAAATGGTTCTTTGATGCTTTCCCTTTTTACAATAAAATCATAAAGATATATAATAGGCACAAATAGTTTCCTAGTTTTAGAAGCTGTCTAAACTTTATGATATTTTTAAATTAGTATGCATACCTATATATTAATATGCATATTTATATATCAAAAGATCTTTAAAATTCACTTAGACATACCTCCCTAAATGATTTAACCAGAAACTGAACTTATTGTAAGTGAAATCACTAAATTTATGTCTTTATATGAATGAAATTAAATAGTCATCAAAATTTCACTTGTTTTTCAAAGGAAAAGCTATAATGAATTTAGAAGGGATAACTCATAATTTGAATTAAGTACTGATAAAATTTACTATTCTTTTCTACATTCATCAGTGATAGCTAATTAAATAATTATTTCACAAGTTCTAAAACTTTAAGTTTTAGTTTACTAATTTCAACACAAGACAGATTCTATTATTTCAAATCCATTTCTTTTTCTTTGAACAGGTACGTGTATCTGTATCTATTTTAATCAACTATGTTAGCTGAGTGAATAACAAAGGTAGAAATGAGCAGTTTGTTTTGTCCAAAAGAGATGATTTACATTCTTCCACATTTAAAATTGGCAAGTTTTCCAAGTGAACATCAATAGATAAATGGATAAAGATGTGGTGTGCACACATACACACTACGGAATATTATTCAGCCATTAAAAATGAAGCCTCTATTTCTAACAATGATGGAACTAGACAGTACAAATGCTAAGTAACATAAGTCAGTCAGAGAAAGACAAATACCATATGATTTCACTCATATGTGGAATTTAAGAAACAAAACAAATGAACAAAGGAAAGAAGGAGAGGAAGAAACAAACCAAAAAAGAGAGACTTTTAACTACAAAGAACAAACTAATGGTTCCCAGAGGGAAGTGGGTAGGGGGATAGGTAAAATAGGTGATAGGGATTAAAGAGTACACTTAAAATGATGAGCAGAGTAATGTATAGAATTGTTGAATCACTATATTGAACACCTGAAACTAACATAACACTGTATGCTAACTATATTGGAATTAAAATTAAAAACTTAATAAAATTAGCAAGCTTCTTCAATTGCAGAATCTGATATTTTAAATATCAAATAACCTTTACCAACAGAAAATAAAAATGGCTACAACCTATTTAAGCCACAGATATTTAAATACTGCATTTCTATATTTTCAATTGGCATTTTTAAATCCCAATTAAAAACAAAATGTGATCAGTTAAAATGAAATAAACCCACTATAGCTTATCTCTCCCCCAAGAAAACAGAAAGCAGCAACCTGAGTACTCTATAAAGTAAATAAAAGCAAGCAGACTGGAGAAATAAAACTTTAAGAAGTAAGCCACATCACACTGATTTCCTGTTACATTTTCCCCCTCTACTATCTCCTGGCATGGGCAGATTAGCTCCATTTGGCGAACTCTGAATAAGAAAAATTTCATCTAGTTGGTGAGATAACTGGGAAAAGTGGCCCTCCTCACACTGAGGAGTTGGAGCCAGGTAGATCCCTAGATACTATGTACCAACAGGTCTAAGTCTAGTGCACCAGAAAGACCAAAAGCAGCAGATCAAAGCTTTGAAAACTATGGATATGTCACCCAAATCAGATGAAACGGAAGTTAAGTATGAATCTACTCTGGTTATTGACTGTATGCTTTAAAAAAACAAAACAATGCTAAGACCCAGACTCTTAGGGGACACCTGGGTGGCTCAGGTGGTTAAGTATCTGCCTTTGGCTCACGTCATGATCCCAGGGTCCTGGGACTGGGTCCTGCATCGCATGGGGCTCCCTGCTCAACAGGAGCCTGCTGCTGCTTCTCCCACTCCCCTTGTTTGTGTTCTCACTCTCTGCCTGTCAAATAAATAAATAAAATCTTAAAAAAAAAAAAAAAAAAAAAAGAAGAAGATCTAGGCCTCAGAACACAGTATTCAAAATGTCCGGCATCCAAAATAACCTGGCTTACAAAGAAACAGAGAAATGTGATCAATTCTCAAGGGAAAAAAACAGTCAGCAGATGCCAACTGAGAAGAACCAGATGTTAGAATTATCTGTCAGAGATTTTATAGCAACTATTTTAACTATACTCCATGAGATGAAGGTAAACACTAATGAAAGGAGTAAAACACCAACTATTAAAAGAACCAACTAGAAAGTTCAGAAGTAAAAAAATTATCTGGAATAAAAAATTTACTGGATGGGATCAATGGCAAAAGGGATATGAGAGAGGGAAAAGTTAGTGAATGTGAAGATAGTAATGATCTCATCTGAAGAACAGAGAAAATCTTAGACAAGTGGGAAAACATCAGAAGATATAACACTTGTGTCACTGGAGCCCCAGAAGATGAGACACAGATATAGAAAAATGTGGAAGAAATGACTGCAAACTTCCAAATTTGGAAAAATTACGAATTTTACAGAATGAAGAGGCACAGCCAACCACAAAAAGGGTAAACTCAAAGAAAGCCATGCCCAACATCTCATAATCAAATCACTAAAACCAAACCTAGATTTAAAAGTTCTTGAGGGGTGCCTGGGTGGCTCAGTGGGTTAAGCCTCTGCCTTGGGCTCAGGTCATGATCCCAGGGACCTGGGATCGAGCCCCATGTCCAGCTTTCTGCTCAGCGGGGAGCCTGCTTCTCTGCCTACTTGTGGTCTCTCTTTCTCTCTGTCAAATAAATAAATAAAATCTTTTTAAAAAATTAAAAAAATAAAAATAACTCTTGAAAGCAAAGACTAAAACACCATATATGGAAGAACAACTCAAATAATTTGGGATTTCTCATCAGAAATCACAGATAAGGACAGTGGAACAGCATCTTCAAAGTGTTGAAAGAAAATGAAGTGTCAACACAAAATTCTATATCCAACAAATATATTGCTCAGGAACGGTGGTGAAATAAAGTTATCCTCACATCAAGAAAAACTAAGCATTTGTTGCCAGAGACTTGTTCTAGAAGAAATGTTAAAGGAAGTACTTCAGGCTAAAGAAAAATAATACCAGAGTGAACTGGGAAATACAGGAATAAAAGAAAAGCAATAGAAATGATACATACCTGACTACATATAACAAGCTGCTTTTGTCCTTTTAAGTTGTTTAAAATAAATGTGAGTATTGAAAGCAGCAATTTGGACACTGCCTTGTGGCATTTTAAATGTATGAAGATGTGATACACATAAAAACTATAACATAATGAAGGGAGAGTAAAGGGACCTATACGATTGTTAAAACTCTACAGTCTACTTAAAATGTATTTAGAGTGGCAAAATATAAACTCAAAGTAGACTGGTTAAGGTTAAGTATGTTTATTATAATACCAAAACCATTAAAACTATACAAAGAGACACAAACAAAAAAGACAACAGATTAAATGAAATACTAAAAAAGGTTAGAGCAATCCAAAGAAGAGGAGAAAGCAGGGAAGAAGGAACAAAGGAATAAAAACAGAGGATAATAAACAGAAAACAAGTACTAAATGGTAGACTTAAATTCAACTACATCAATAATTACATTAAATGTAAATGATCTAAACATACAAATTTAAAAAGATAAAATCAGATTAAAAAGCAAGACTCAACTTTATGCTATGTACAAGTAAGCTATTTTAAATGTAGTAACATAGAGGGATTAAATGGAATAGGACAGAAAAAGATATAGTATGTAACCACTTTCAAAATAAAGCTGGTGGCCATATTAATATCAAACAAAGTAGATTTCAGAACAAGAAATACCTCAGATAAGGTGAGACATAATAAAATAAAAGGGTCAGTTCTCTAAAAACACATGAGGATCCCAAATGAATAAAGCTAAATCTAACACTAAGATTTCAAAATACATGAAGTATTTAGCTTAAAGCTTAAAGGAGAAAGAGAAAAATTCATAATTATATTTAGAAACTTTAATACTCCTTTTTCAATAATGAAACAAGTGGATAGAAAATTAGCAAGGATGAATACCTAAATACTATCAACCAATTTAAGCCTCAATGACATTTACAGAACATTCATTCTACCTATTACTAGAAAAAACAAAACACTTCTCTTTTTAAAATGCACAAAGAATATTCACCAACGTAGTCTGTATTCTAGACCATAAAAGAACTTTGACAAATTTGAAAGAACTGAAAACATACAAAGTATATTCTCTGATGTAACAGAATTAAACCAGAAATCAATAACAGTAAGATATTTGGAAAAATCCCTAAATAACACTTATTTATAAATAACTCGTGACTAAAAGAGGAAGTGACAAGAAAAATCAGAAAATACTCTGTACTGAATGAAAACACAAACAAAATACATCAAAATCTGTGATCAACAGCTAAAACGAGTTTAGAGAGAAATGTATAGTATTAAATACTTCCAGTAGAAAAGAAAAGCAATAATCTAGACATCCACCTTAAGAAACTAGAAAGAGAATGAGAAATCAAAGCCAGCAAACAGAAGGAAGGAAATAACAGATCAGAAATTAATTAAATAGAAAACTGCCCACCTCCCAAATTCTATGAAACCAAAAGATTAATGAAATCAATAAACCTATAATTAGAGAGAAAAAAAAGAAAGACAAACTATCAGTATCAGGAATAGAAGAGGACATATCATTATAACTCCTAAAGAGGCATTAAAAGGCTTATAACAGAATTCTATGAATAACTTTGTGCCCATAAATTTGACTAATTAGATAAAATAAACAAATTCCTTGAAAATAAAAAACTACTAGAGTTCACTAAGAAAGCAATAACAACCTGAATAGTAATCAATTTATTAAAGAAATTAAATCTGTAATTAAAAATCTCTGGCAATGCTGGTCCAGATTTTTCCCTGGAAAATTATACAAAATATTTAAGAAAGAGTACCAATTCTACACAGTATCTTCCTGAAAACAGAGGAGGGAATGGTTTCCAACTTATTTTAAGAGGCCAGCATTACCCGGACACCAAAACCAGACAAAGATATTACAAGGAAATACAATTACAGATCAATATCCCTCATGAACATAGAAGTAAAACACCTCAACAAAATATTAGAAAATCTAATTAAGAAATATACAAAAAGGAAAATACACCACAACCAGTACAGTTTATCCCAGGAAAGCAAGTTTGGATTGACATTAAAAATCAGAGTCAGTAACTCATTATATTAACAGACTAAGAAAAAACAAAAACAAAAACATGACCATTTCAACAGATGCAGAAAAAGCAATTTTCTTCAACAAAAAAAGCAGCTGACAAAATTCAACATTACTTCATAACAAATAAAACTCTCAGCAAAACAGGAACAGAAGATAACTTGGCCTGGTAAAGTCATCTGCAAAAGAAATCCTGCATTAACATCATAATGGCAAAAGACTGAACTTTCTGAGATCAAAACAAGTCAAAGATGTCAGCTCTCACCTCTAGTGCTCAACATTACACTGGGAGACAGACCATCTGAAGCGGGCTCCACAACCAGCACGGAGCCTGAGGCAGGCCTTGATCTCAAGACCGTGAGATCGTGACCTGAGCCGAAATCAAGAGTCAGATGCTTAACTGACTGAGCCACCTGGGTGTCTCTATAGCAGCTTTACTCATAAATGCGTTAAACTGGAAACAACCTGAATGTCTTTGAATTGGTGAACGGATAAACAAACTGCTGCATTCATATAACTGATCACTACCCAGTAGTAAGAAACAAAGCCCTGACACACACATAACGTCTCAAACGCATTATACTAACTGAAGGAAGCCAGAAGCAAAAGGATATGTGTGTGAACACACACATACACTCTCATTATTTAATTTACAGGACATTTTAGAAAAGGTAAAACTAAAGGGACTAATCACCAATACAAGGACTGAGAGTCAGCAATGGAAATGACACATGGTAACAATGTGAGGGAAATTTTTGGAGGGGATATAACCATTTCATATGTTGACTATGTTAACTGTTACAGGACTCTATTCATTTGTCCAAACTCAAAACTGTACAGCATAAAATTCAGATGTATGTATTTTTCATAGTTACAATAGACATTTACTTAAAGTAACTCATTTGCAGTCCAAAGAGTTCTAAATTGTACATTTCAGGTTTAATCAACTTCTTAAAATTACTTTGAGGACAGAGGCAACCACAAATGTCAACTATGATCCTTTCTTTGCCCATTTTTCTCTCTCTTCTTTCCTGCCTAACCTCTTTCAGATATCATTTAAGGTAGAATTTACCCTTACATTTTGTCCCGCTTTTTTTTTTTTTTCAAGATTTAAAAAAAAATTTATTTATTAGAGAGAGTATGAGAGAGATCACGAGCAAGGGATAGGGGTATAGGGAGAAGCAGACTCCCACTAAGCAGGGAACCCAAGGTGGGACTCGATCCCAGGGCCCTGGGATCATGACCTGAGCCAAAGGCAGACGCTTAACCAACTGAGTCACCTAGGCACCCAATCCACTGCTCTTTTTGCAAAATCTGCTGCTTCGTGGTCAGGTGCAACACTCCCGTAATGTTATTATTAAGATTATTATTATCAAGATTCCTAGGAAGTCTTGTTATGGCTTCTGTTACACCATCATTCTCACATACTGTATCATCTTGCATTAACCCCAGTTTATTGAACCCTGCACCACTATAATACCATTTTTTAATATCCCCAGCCCCCAGCTGGATGCTGCAATGGCAGGCCTGCTCTCCATGATGCTCCAACACGACAGGTGTATGTATTTTCACAGTATTTACAATATATTTTGAAGTATTGTAAGAATTTTACTGTATGTAAATTACAAAGCAAACTACTGCTACATCGTATCGGTATCAAACAATACTGTCTACTGGTACCCCAAGGATTTAAGTAAGAGCATTCTTTCAGCAGGAATTCCCTAACAAGCCAATGGACATTGCATAAATTAATACCTTATTAATCCTATGCCTTTCCCATGCTCAGAAACAGAAAATTAGCTCCTAATGAAATATGACCACACGCTGTCACAAAGCAAGGGACAAATCTAAATGGTACCTGAAGAACCCAAAATTACAGCCTTTTCCACTGAAGCCCAGTGGAAAATGGATATAACTTTACCAGCTTTTAGGTTGTGGATTGATGAGCACCTTAACAACATGAAAAAACTTAGATGTAAGTAATTAAATAAAAACTATATATTGGATCAAAAATTGCCATTGATACTTATGAGGTTACACCAAACTAAAAAAATTGCCAAATCATCAAATTACCTTTTTAAAAAGTAAAATCCTAATATTCAACAGCTAATACTTAAACATTAAGAATATTTCAGGAGCGGGGCACCTGGGTGACTCAGTGGGTTAAGCCTCTGCCTTCAGCTCGGGTCGTGATCCCAGCCTCCTGGGATCGAGCCCCACATTGGGCTCTCTGCTCGGCGGGAAGCCTGCTTCCCCCTCTCTCTCTGCCTGCCTCTCTGCCTACTTGTGATCTCTCTGTCAGATGGATAAATAAAATCTTAAAAAAAAAAAAAAAAGAGTATTTCAGGGGCACTTGGGTGATGCAGTCAGTTTAAGTGTCATACTCCTGGTTTCAGCTCAGGGTGGTGAGATCGAGCCCTGCCATCAGGCTCCATGCTCAGCTTGTAGTCTGCTTAAGACTCTCGCCCTCTCTCTCTCTGCTCCTCCCCCACACTCTGTGTCTCTCTCTAATAAACAAATAAAATCTTTCTTAAAAAAAGATTTTATTTATTTATTTGACAGAGAGAGACACAGCAAGAGAAGGAACACAAGCAGGGAGGTGGGAGAGGAAGGAACAGGTTTCCCGCCGAGCAGGGAGCCTGAATTGGAACTCAATCCCAGGATGCTGGGATCATGACCCGAGCCGAAGGCAGTCGCTTGACAACTAAGCCACCCAAGAGCCCCTAAATAAATCTTTTTTTAAAAAGGACATTTTAAGTTTCTCTTCCAAGATGTTTTTATCTTATAATTCTACTAATCTTAAATGAACACGTAATCAGACAAAACTAAAATCAAGAACTTGTCCTGAAAGATGCGCTGTGGCTAGTAGCTTCATCATCGGGTTGTTAGTGCATTAACAAGGTTATGTAAAAGGGCAACAAGTAAGTTAATACTGACAAATAATGTGATGTAAATGTTTTTCCAGAATGAGTGATTTATCTTCAATGTGTTCATTATGAGTAAGAATTCTGTATGGAGCCTGTATTGGGATGTATCAGATAGAGCCTGATATTGGGATCCATGTTGGGCATGAAGCCAGGTTAATATTCCCTCGCCCTCTGCTCTTTCTTTCCCTTTCCAATAAAGAAAGAAAGAAAGAAAGAAAGAAAGAAAGAAAGAAAGAAAGAAAGGAAGAAAGAAAGAAGAAAAAAAACCCCAAAACCTCAAATGGATTATGGTCCTTAAACGCAAAATCCTGTATGTTCTTAGAAACTTTAAATAATGATTTCTATAATTTGAGGAAAAAAGAAATCCATCCTAGATTTTCATGCTTACATTTCTCTAATTAGAAAATTTCCATTTTGAAGAATGAGAAAAAATTTCAAAAGCCAAGCCTTTATTAATTTGCCTATAACATTTGTTCATTGCTCACCTCCCCAAAGAGAGGTTTCATCCTGAAAGGATGTTCTTAATGTTAGATTCAAGTTCAGAGCTATAATAGATATGGTCTTTTATCTTAACAATCACCACTACAAAAGCTGTAATTAGCCTTAATAACCAAATTAACCAAATTGAGTAAGTCATTCTCCAAATTTTATTAATTCAGAGTCCCACTTTGGGCATTTATCTCCTTCCCCTCCAATACATGCCTGAAACATTTGTAGTTTTAAAAATGAAGCTCTTTGATGATTAAACACTTCATTCTGCTGTCCGTCAGAAACGTTAAACCTTGTAAAGACTCAACCAAAAATACTACACAGAACTCAGTGAGAACTTAGCATTTCCAGCACCTACCAGAGGACCTGGCATCTATAAAGGTATTATTGGTTATTTCACAAAGGACACTTAATTATTTGCTATGAATTACAATGAAAACAAATTCAATACTTTTAAATTGCTTTCCTAGCTTCAATGCCTCAAAGTGTATAGAGGCAATTATCCAATCACTGGTGTGTGCGTCATTCAGTTTCTGTTATCCACAGCACATTTCAGCTCTAGTCCAGCTTTTCTCCACCATTCAGCATGTTTTTTACCCTTCTTTCCACTAAGCCATCTAATGTGCAGGCAGTGATTTTACAAAAAAGATACACTGTAACATACAAGCCAAAGTAAACCAAAACTAGGAAGACAACTCCCCTGGGAAGAAGAAAAAGATGAAAGAAAGAATTCTTTTGCACAAGGCGACCAGTTGCACCACTCCATAGTCTTAAACCTGTTCACATCCTCCAACTCACCGAACAGTGAGCGAATGTCGGCAGACACACACTGAGGCAGAAGACAAATCATCACAAAGACCTTTCTGGTTACTTCTGCATTTCACCAGTAGCAGTGCCAGCGAACAAGCACGTACACTCCCAGGAAATGTGGGTAACAAGAATTAATGAATTTGACATGCCCTGAAAGCCTGTCCTCTCCATCAAAAATTTAGATGTACAAATTACTATCACTCTGCCCTACCTCATATACCCACTGTCTTACGTTTCCAACTAGAAGAAATGTTTGATAAACATGCTCTGATCTGGAAAGGGCAAGGTATGCCCCAGGCCAGCCCACTTAGTGTCTCTGAGGTGGCAGTTCCCCACTTAAACAATAGGGATAATAATCCCTACCTACCTCATGAGGCTGTTTAGACTTAAAGTGTTTGAAAACTGCAGAGTTTACTCAGCTTCAAAAGGTACACTCCCTGCAAACCCCTGTGTAGAAGACTCTGACGTCAAGAACACTCAAAGGTTAGAACAGGAACGGAGGGCTCAGAGCCCAAGTGATTCTGTGAATACCCTTACAAGTATTTTATAGTTGATCTCCTAAAACTATTAAGAGGACATATTAAATAAACAAAATATCCGTGACATTAAACACTTAAGCTAGTAATAATGGGTTCCTGTAAATTAATTTCCACTTGCTGTATGATTATAGTAGGAAACATCTTTTAGTCTCTCCTTTTCCCTTGGTTTCAACAATAGGCTTTTAAATGTGTTTTGTTTTCTGGTAGGCATTGTTCTATCCAGCCTCCCAGGCCCCAGGTAGGGCCCACAGGGCCACTCAGAGGTCTGAGATGCTTTGGGTAATTTTGTCCTTATCTAGTCACATGGAGGAAGCTCTCAACCTCATCCCTATCCCTGTATTTTGTCTGCCCATGATAACTTCATGCCAGAGGATGGACCAAGAGTGCAGTGCTGAAGCCTGTGTATACTGATCCTTGAGCACCCCCTTCCTTAGCATCTCTGCCAAAACTTCTAGCTACCATCCAATCTACTTCACCTCCCTTTTTCATTTTCAGTGCCCAGGGTGCTAGAGTCTTCTACAGGAATACAAAATTAAGTTACCTGAGCTCAAGTTCTTATTATCAGAGGAGGAAAAACCCAGAAGTCAAATCAGGTGAAATCGGTATAATGGGAATATGAAAGTGAGAAAGAATTACTCTAAAAATAAATAAATAAATAAATTATTAAAAGTGGAGATGCAGGGACGCTAGGCTGGCTCAGTTGGTTAAGTGTCCTACTTTTAATTTAGCTTAAGTCTTGATCTCAGGATCGTGAGTTCAAGCCCTGTTGCAGAATATGCTAAGATCATGTTACACTGTTTATTAAAAATAAGCATTCATTTCTGACAAACATCTGACTTAATCCGACATAAGGGAAAAACTGAAATAAAAGAACATAATTTTCACACATTGTTATATCCTATAATTTGGCATTCAGAAAATAACCATGAGAAGAATCACAAAGTATTATCAGTTAGATTACCAATATTCTGGTTATCTATTACTATGTAAAAACCTACCCTAAGTGCTCACTTCGGCAGCACATACACTAAAAACCTACCCTAAACCTACTGACTTAATAATGTATCATTGTATCTCACTGATTCTGTTGGTCAGAAACACTCTCTTCCTAACTTTCCCCCGGCCTTAACACAGCCCCTCCATGTGGACAGCATGGGCTTTCTCAGAGCATGGCAGCGTCAGGATGTGAAACTTCAGACTTCTTACATGAAAACTCAGGGACCCAAGACAGAACCTTCTAAAGACAGGAAGTGAACTGCTGGTCATTTAATGTTTGGGCCCAGAAACTGGCCCAGCATCTACTCTATCATATTCTGTTGGTCAAACAATTTTTAAAAACTGACCAGATATGAGAAAAGAGAACAAACCCTATGTCTCAATGACAGAATAACAAAAGATCTGTGGCTATCTTTAATCTACCACCAGTTACCAGGAAAGATTATAAATTTGCTGGATTACAAAACGGAAAACAAAGGTATTCACTAATGAGTATGAGCATGTTGTTAGTTAAGCTAATCAAAACCGAATAAACTACTGAACATACGAGAAGAGCTGTAAGTAAAGCAGTAAAAAAACAAAAACAAAAACAACAACAACAAAAAACCACCCAAAAAGTCATTATGAAAACTTAACAGCATAAAAGGTGTCCCAACACACAGTGCAATATTAAGTGCTGGTTTGTATGCTAATTTTTTATCCCTTCAAGGAAAATACTAACAATATCAGGTTACACATGTTAGGTTTCTAATTAGAGTCTACATTTAAAGTTTTAAAATGTCTGTCTTTAGGGTACATATCATTCCATCTAGTTCAGCGAACATACTTCTAAAAGTGAATGGCATCTTTACTTACCCACCTAACGATAAATGCTACCATTTATTTTTCATCTCCCCCAACCCTGTACTATGCATTTTAGACACACAATCACATTTCACCATCACAAAAACTCTCTGTACAGAGAAGGAAACTAAGGTTCAGAGAAAAGAAGAAAGGTATTGTGCCTCTGTTAAAGATGGGAGCCAGACTCGTGCTCCCTAAAAACCAATATTCTCAATAGTTGGGTATTTAGCCTCTGTCTACCTATGTGGTCAAAAAGAACTCCTACAGGGGCGCCTGGGTGGCTCAGTGGGTTAAGCCTCTGCCTTTGGCTCAGGTCATAATCTCAGGGTCCTGGGACTGAGCCCCGAATTGGGCTCTCTGCCTGCCTCTCTGCCTACTTGTGATCTCTGTCTGTAAAATAAATAAATAAAATCTTTAAAAAAAAAAAAAAAAGAAAAGAAAGAAAAAGAACTCTAAGTTAGGATTCATATGTGCAGCTATGCATACATAGACTCCAAGATTAATCATTTTTGTCTTTTGCCAGAATCATCATTCCATTCCTCATATTTTAGCAGTATAATACGAAGGGGCACATCACTGTCTAAAATTAGGAAGAAACCTTAAAAGCACAGCTAAGAAACCCTGTACTTTATTTAACCATGTATTCTTATGTACTTAGAACATGTCTCTCCCATGTAGAGAAAGCATCTCCAACAAAAACCAACACAGGTCCATCTAAAAAGAGCCTAATGAAACCAAAGAAAAACACATTTTTCAAAACTGACAGCCACAGCAAAACAAGCAATTTGACTGGAGATTAAAACAATAGACAAGGGCTCCTGGGTGGCTCAGTGAGTTAAGCTTCTGCCGTTGGCTCAGGTCATCATCCCAGGGTCTTGGGATTGAGCCTGCATCAGGCTCTCTGCTCAGCAGGGAGCCTGCTTAAACCCCCCCCCCCCCCCGCGCCCCCCCCCCCCCCCCCCCCCCCCCCCCCCCCCCCCCCCCCCCCGCCGCCTGCCTCTCTGCCTACTTGTGATCTCTCTCTCTGTGTCAAATAAGTAAATAGAATCTTTTAAAAAACAAAACAAAACAGACAAACAGAAGCCCACCTCCTAATTCAAGACTGATTATTCAAATTGGAAGAAATCTGTTTGCTCTGAACATACAGTGTATTCTGAGGTCTGTTGGAATAGAGCGGCATCAGCATTTCCAGGATGACGCCCTTGTGTGTGACTGAGTGTGCCCTTAGCCTGCGGGCTGCGCTGCTCTGGGTGGAGCATTAGGGTTTGTGACTGAAGAGATCAGCTGGCCTTCTCTAGTGCCAACCTCCCAGAGTCCGTGATAACTTACTTTTAAAGTCCCTTCTACAGCACAGTGTTTGGTAATATGCAAATCAATTCAGTAATTAAAACAAAAGGTGCACATTTTCCATATAAGACACTTCAAAGTTTTTGCTAAAGGTAGCTCTTCCCCCTATTTTCCAGAAAATATGGGGTGTATAACGCTAATGGGGAGAGCACAGGTACAGTAGCAAGTGGGGAGCAGAGGGCAGAGGAGCAGGGCAACCAACACTACCCTCTCTCAAGGTGAGAATACGAAAAGTTAGTGATTCCCTTTTTTCTGTCTCAAAGGCAGAGAATGAAAACTGTTACATAGCTCCATTCCTACTTTTTAATATCATGTTTCTTCTTACAAAATAGTAACCGACGAAGTAAAACAATCACTTGTGGTGTTTCCCAAGGTTCCACAGTTATAAAACAATTCATAATATTTATCATATTTATTTTTGTTCTCAGAGGCTATTATGAGAGGCTAGAATTTCATGCATGATCCAATTAACTAATTATACTTATTTAGAGGCCATGAAATGCCTAATTGCAGTCACAAATAGGAGATCACTGGGATAATTAGTTGTGCTAGCAAAACTATAGTCACAAAATTTCTTGGGTCAGACTACACAAAAACTGTGACCCTAATTAGAGTATTGTTCGCCGCACAATTCAGTATTAATATGTTAGTCACCTGTGTTTGAAGAGTAAGTTTAACTGGTGAAAACATTCCCCTTACTTTAAATTTGCTATGCTAGTTTCTAATTCACTACAACACTTCTGGGAAATTTTCCCAAAATAATACATAAAGTATATTGTTCAGAGAGAGCTTTTGAGGTAATTTAAGTCAAGCAGGGCTAACCTCTAAGCAAAAGGGCACAGATTTGACTATCATCTGACCAGGCATTGAGAAAAGACTGAAGGAAATAACCATCTTTTTGTTGTTAAAAAAAAAAAAAAATAAACGACAGATCTTTCAAAACAGCTAACGGGTATCTTCTAAATGCCACAATGTTCCCTTCTGGCAAACCTGTGGTCCTCATCTGATATGCAGTTTTCCCATTCCATTTGATTTGTCAGTGCTTTCAGACCAACATGCAAAATTCACCAACGACAGCCTGACCTTATTGGGAATCTGGTTCTGTAGAAATGACCAGAGCCAGCTCTTCTACCACTCACCTCCCTTCTCCTTTTTGAGGGAAGGAGGAATGACAGAAAAAAATCAGAAAGAGAAAAAAGGCACGATGACAAGTCTTATTTGGACACACGAAAAGGGCTGTCAGTGTTAGTGAGGGGAAGGAATGTGAACTAGGGTAACCCGCAAGAGCACTTTCCATGGGCTCTGCACCGGCTGCTTGACTAAGCTGCCTTTAGGAACGGTTCTACAATTCGTCCAACAGTCCAAGGTTATAGCAATCTATTTCTGAAGACTCCTGAGATCTTCATGATGTCTCTGTCCTATCAGCGTTCTCCTGGGCCCACTTTCCCAATGCAGGCAAAAGACTGCTAGAATGAAAAACAAAGTGTTATTATGCATTATCTCATCACCTTATTTTATTTATTTAGGCCATGAGAATTCACATTATTGTCATTTTACAGATAAGGAAACTAAGGTTCTCTCTAAGATAGGGGAGCTGTCCAGGGCTATACAGATAGTAAATAAGAGGATCAGAATCCATACTTAAGACCGTCTGACTCCAATAAATCTGTTCTTTATACTCCAGTTCAAGGTTTTGAAAACTCAAACAGTCCAGGTGAGCTTGTCTCTATTCACCCCTCTGAAAAGGCATGCTTTGCTTGGGTGTCTTACATTTGAATATATGTTATAAAACTGACACAGAATAGTGACTGTGAATATGAAATATATTAGCTCTATCCTCAAAGTTTTCTGAAACAGGTCCTACACGATCTTAACTTCATTTCTTCAGTTCTCTTAGGCAGTCTCGGGCAGCTTTTTATTTTTCCCTTATTCATTTTGTTTCCTAACTAGACTATAAGCTCCTAACGACAGTGCCTACCAAAAGGCACTGTAAACAGCAGGTTATTGTTAATTGAGCTGCTATTCTGCTAAGGTACTCTATCATCCACCAGCTACATTTAGGGATAAGTGCTTCTCTGAACCAGCAGGACAACAACTGGCCTTTTACTTAACCATGGAGAACACCAATTCGGGATAAACGATCATCAGGAGCCCTAACAAAAAATAATCAAATTTGCCAATAGTTATGATTATGGAATACTGATGAATACACTTTAGCACTACAGTTGTGTAAGAATCCCCAGAAAAAAGGATTGCAGTCATCGGTCATATCAGAACTGCAATTTTATTCATAAAAACAGTTTCTTAAAGCATTGACTTTTCTATGGAGTTTAGAAAGAACCTGTGATGGGTGCCGAGTTTCTTGGAGAACAGAATGTTTCATTTTGCTCTAATTCATTCTATTACTGAATTAAACTTTGATGTATTGGTCTTGACAAGCGCTTCATGCTGATTGTATTGTGTATGATAGTATAATCACTCCCCATGCATTTCCCACTGGCTGGCTGATTAATGCAATAGATTACCTCCAGCAATGATGGCAAGGGGGAATCATTGCCCTTCTGTACTCTAAACTGTTTGTATTTCAGTGTGCGTGTGTGTGTGTGTGTGTGCATGCACATGCGCACACACGCATGCAAGCGTTCAGGCATACATAGGCAGCCATGAATATCCACCATGGAGGCAGGATAAGCCAGAAGGGGAAGAAAAGAAAACTGAGGACACAGTGAAGATTATGGCCTTTCAAATACTGTTTTCGGTACACCAAAAATAATCACTTCCTAAGGCTTCCAGATAGGTATTTAACACTACACTTCAGTTATTCATTCATTATTTTACTCTCAAATATTTTACTATATGCACCAACTACATGCCAGGCACATTTTTCCTGCACCAACTATATGCCAGGCACATTTTTTTCCCCTACATGTATAGGAAGACTAACGAAAAAAAAAAGTGTCATTTCCAGTGTTCTGATCAGTGTACAAGAAGGGAAAAGGGGTGTGAGCTTATCACATGAACGTTAATATAGAGATGGAAAAGGATGGCTCTGGAATTAGTTTAAATGTACCAAAAAGACAGCAACTGACAAGATCATTAAGTACAGCGAGTGGCTTAAATGGTTTCAAAACTAACCAAAATCTCGCAGACTAGATGGTCTACCAAGGACATAATGTTTAGCAAAGAGCATCCTCTATGTATGACCAGTATGTATGGCGAATGGGCTGCTGAACCTATTCGCTACTGATGTCATCTTTAAATGTCTGCATGTTGGATATCAGACTTTTGCGGTCTTGGCACATTCTGAAAGCATTCTTCCTAACAGGATTTTCTTCCACTTCCAAGCTTCTATTTGACCCAAGTGCCCTGTTTACAGTCCTCCCATCCAACCCCCTCAGCCCATGTTCATCCACAAGAGAGACTAGCTTCCAATCTAAGCCATTTCAAGGTTGCTAATAACCTAAGTCTGATTCCTGACTGATGAATTCTTACTCTCTCCTCCAGGTTTGCAAAAGCAAATTTTGAAATTTACTAAGATACCCCAAAAGGAAAGGCGCTGGGGAGCACAAGGAAGGGTCAAGAAGGTATAGTTGGTCATGGTTCAAATATTTACAGAGGTTTGGATTTCTCTGTCAAAGGTTATCTTTGCAAGAGAAGACAGAGAGTTGGAAGGGTTAGTCACATTTTAGACAATTACTATCACTACTCTCGGTTATTCATTTCTAGATCAGAGCCCGAGAAAATAGCCTAGAACCCAGGCACCAACTCATCCAAGGAATTTACAGCAGAAGGCCCCTTCCTGTATTTTACCAGACAGCATGTTATTCTCATTCCAATTTGGGTTTTTTTTTTAAGATAGATAGATAGATAGATAGATTTATTTATTTATTTATCAGAGAGAGAGAGAGAGAGAGAGAGAGAGAGCGCGCACAGGTAGACAGAGTGGTAAGCAGAGGCTGAGGGAGAAGCAGGTTCCCTGCTCAGCAGGGAGCCCGATGTGGGACTCGATCCCAGGACGCCAGGATCATGACCTGAGCCGAAGGCAGCCACTTAACCAACTGAGCCACCCAGGCGTCCCCCAATTTGGGATTTTTAAACACTAAAATGTTATGCAATTGTTAGATAAGCTTATAGCAGCTTCACAAAAATACTCTTGCTATAAATCACTTATCAACCTGTCTTCTCCTTAAAATAAAAATTTACTTCTACAAGTAAGTCATTCTTTAGTAGACCTCTAAGAAGAGCAGCTATTTAAAAGCCCACTGAAGACAGTCACAATCAAGCATGTACTTTTAATCTCAGAACCCTTTGTCTTAGAGAAATCTTAACAGAGAGCTTAAGTGTCAAGTGATGAAAGTCACTCTGTCAGGATTGAGAGGACTTGCCTCCCCCATCCACACTCTCTTCCTCCCTTTCCCACCTCAGGGGCTTCTATGAGGCACTGCGGACCCCCTGTCTAAGAGACACCCATTAATCATTTTCCTGGGTTCTCCTGCCCCCTCATTAACCCACCTAAGCTTGAATCAACTACAAAAACATTTGTAAAGCACCTTGCTCCATACGACACCCACAGAGAACAGCCTAAGTGGCTGCTTCTGTCCTCCCTTGTCTTCCACCTCTTTCAGTCTAGCTCTTGGCATCTCTGATTCCCCACGAAGCCCCTGGGAACCTCAGATGGCTTAAATGAGGCTTCTCAGACCTCGTTAATTTTTGTATGCTGCCACTTCAGTGTAAGAAATGGTGAGAGGAAATTATCCCCAGCCTGTCCTTCCTTCATTCTCATTCTCTCACTTCTACCACTCTAGTGTGATGGTGCTCTCTAGAGATCCACAATCTAGCAAGGAGGCTGCTCCCTCCCCCAACCACAGTTCCCTTTGGTGGCAGTTTCTTGAGGGCACGTGCAATACTAACTCTTAGGAAATGGGAAGAGAAGAGAACTTTCCTAAAATTGCTATGAGGAAGAAAAGGATACTTTATACCAATGCTCTGACACTCCTAGCAGCCACTACTCTGAGAATAGTTACCTACTACCAATGGACACATCTTACAAAGAAAGCAAAACAAAACAAAAAGGAATTGGAACCCATTCTTGGTGCAAATAATGCTACCAGCATACTACATATATAATAAGGACACTAACATGTACTACAATGAGTCATAAGGCATCTTAACTCCTAACCCAATCCCTATGGTCTATATTTAGAATAAGGTTTTATAAAAATACACAAGGGAGTGATCCCCAAGTGTTGTTACAAATTATCCAATTGTACACCTAAACAACTTAGAGAATGACTATCATTAGGAATCTCCAATTGCTTAGATAATAGGATCAAATGGTCTGTAAAGATCTTTTTTGATCTTGATAATCTACCATTTTCTGCTAATATTTATTTAAAAATTTTTCCTCTTTATTTCCACTTTTCCTCACAAAGGGGTACTGAATGGATAATTAAACCCTAGCAGCTGCACTCAAGAGGATGGTGGATAGTACTGCACAGGAAGTAAAGAAATATGCCTTCTCTCCTTTAGTTAACTTCTGACCCAAACTAGAAATTAATTCTGCCTACCTAAAGAAACCGAGAACAAGCCCCTCTTCCCTTCCCCACAGCAGAGCAGAACCCAAAGGTCTCTGACCCACAAACACAGAACTCTCAGTTTTAAGAGACTAGAAGCAACAGGACCATACCACGGAGAAAGAAACCAGGCCTGGGTAATGAGGACTAAGCAGCAGACAGGCGTTCTGAGAACACGGCTGGATAGAAGCAAAGCCTCCTGAGCAACACAATGTATGAAGCCTCCTTATTGAAAGGGAGCTCCAGATAATAAGGGGGAAACCACAGACTGAAACAGAGATGTACACTCCTATTCCAGAGCAGGCCAGCCCAGACCAAGAGCAGGAGGGGTCTGAAGAGCTACAGACCACGTGACATAAACAAGTGTTGAAAACCGTGTTATCACTACGGCCCGGCAGAGGCTGGGACAGACACCTGAACCTAAGGGTCTCACTGGCCCTTAGCAAAGGAGCCTGGAGAATGAAATGAAAACTTGACTGTAACCCAGCTGCAGTATGTACGGCGTGTGCTTTGTGAGAAACATCCGTTTATTCTGACAGTTCTCAATCAACAGCGTGGACTTGGCTCTTCTACATTAACGTGGCTTTTTTAGACTGGAGTCAGAGTCCCTAGAAACACAGATGAGCACCTAGAGTAGGTAAACTCTGCTGACTACCACCATTAGACCCGCAGGACCCCAGGTGGGCAGACCAGGCCATGCAGCTTTTCCAGGGCTTACTGTCATCTAGGTGACCTTCGCCTTGCCCCTGCTCTGCCCTGAGACTCCTTAGACCCCTTAGCAGAAAGGCAAAGTAAATCAAGTAAGGATGGAGTCCAGTTTGGTGGTTTAGTCTTTGTCACCGACCTGGGATCAAATTCCTGCTCTGCTGCTGTGACCTCAGGCAAGTTATAGCTGAGGCAGTGTACTCAGCTATAAAATTCACAGTAATAATTATACCTATTTCACTGGATTGTTTTAAGAATAAAAAATATAATGCATGCATTAAGTGCTTACCATAGTGCCTGATAAAGTAAGTGTTGACATCTATGTCATCTTTACTAACTGGACTAAAATGGGAAATAAAAGACAGCAAAAATCTAGATCCTGTGTCTACTCTCTCTCCCTCCTCACCTCCCTTTGAAGTAACAGTAACAACAAAGGACAATAAAACTGGACTGAGAATCTTGAAAACAACATTGTTGATCATGAATTTGAATGTTTTATAGCCCTCCCCTATTGAGTTAGTAAATCCCTGTCTTTGTTCATGTTATTCCTTCTCACTACTTCTTCCCTACAACTCACCTCCATGAACCATATTATGTACGTAAATATGTAATGTGTAATGTACACAATATATACATAGTATGTACATAATATGTAAAACCATATTAAATACCACCCGTACAAGTATTTGTACTAATATGTGAATGAATTACCCTGTCAAAGTGCTCCTCAGTTCATTTATACCTATTCTAATTTCTGTCTCCTGATGGTTCCATCTCTCTACCCCCTCTCGACTATAAGGACCATTACTAACAGTAAAGTCAAACACTTAATACATCTCACATCTATTCCTCTGGACACAGCAAGTGCTTAATACATACTGAGACAGAAACCACATAAGACTTTTGGAAAGAAGGGTTAATGGACTTTTCTAAAATTGCTATGAGGAAGGAAAGGATACTTTATACCTATGCTATGACACTCCTAGCAGCCACTACTCTGAGAATAGTATCTACTACCAATGGACACATCTTACAAAGAAAACAAAACAAAAGTAATTGGAACCCATTCCTGGTGCAAATAATGCTACCAGCATACTACATATACAATAAGGACACTAACATGTACTACAATGAGTCATAAGGCATCTTAACTCCTAACCCAATCCCTGTGGTCTATGTTTAGAATAAGGTTTTATAGAAATACACAAGGGGGTGACCCCCAAGTGTATGGGGTTTAAGTGGTAAAGTATATTCTCTTTATGCCCAGGAAAGACAAACTGGTAGGTGAGAAGCAATCCTTAATGTGGGGTTCGTTAAGTTTATATCGTACACTTAGAGCTACAAAGAAGTTCCCAACTCTGTGCCTGACATTTTTTTGCTGCAAGTGGGCTCTGGGAATTGCTGTTTCTCCATGGCACCAGCAAAGGGAACACAACTTACGTGGCAACCACAATGGAATGCTACCTTTCTCTCACAGAAAAGCAGTTACTCCTCAGCCATTCACTAACCACCATCAGCTTCAAAATCTGGAAAGCCCAGATTTGAAATTTGTCATATAAACCAAGCAGCAGCTCTGAACCATGGTGAAATTACTTACACCCTAAAATGTTGGGAGATGTAAGGTGGCATTCCCCAGAAATTTCTCTACAATAACCCCCAAAGCAGAATCTCTGGAATCTTATCTCTGTGCACAAAAGCCCTTATAAATAACTTAGAGCATCACTGGAAATGTGTGACTTAAGCATATGAGTCCGGAATAATGAGGATGGAGTAGAGAAGAAGTCCACAGAGATGACTACCTGTATCAGAGGTATAGCTAGAACCGTGTTCTGAGTCCACGAAGTAGGCAATTTTTAGTATTTGCACTAAATCTGGTTTCAACGGATCGAATGAGGGCTAAGTTCTCTACTGCTGAACAAAGATTTACTGTGATTCCAAGTACCCTGAATCTGTAGACCCACTCAATCTAACACTCTACAAGGAATGTTGCTTAATAATAGTGGTTAAACTAACCTTACAATGGAATTCAAAATAGAAAGAAACTTCCAAATGGCTATGTCTGCTCACACAGAGTTAGGTATCCATATTTAAAAAAAAAAAAAAAAAAAAAAATTTTTTTAAGGATTTTAAGTGATCTCTAAACCCAATGCGGGAATCAAATTCACAAACCAGAGATCAAGAGTTGCATGGTCCACGAAGTGAGCCAGCCTGGCGCCCCCATAGCAAAACCTTTGAAAAGAAATCTGAGAGGTAACACCTTGTTCTTGTGAACCGAGCGAGCACAGCTCAGAGCAGCAAGGCTCTTGCAATGAGAGCCCAGCCTCTCCCTCAAAAAACCAGGGTTTACATGATATAAGCAAAACACATGGCTCAGCTGAGAGAGAAAGTTAAGTGTTCAAAATTTTAGGGGAAAAAAAACCACATTATGTAATACCTGAAAATGAAAATTTAAGGATTTTTTCCCCATGAAAAAGCTGTAATTAAATCTTATTTAACTGTTTCCTCTAATGACATCCATTTTAATTAGGTTTTAATAGACTGGCAGCCACAACCTATAGTTTTATGAAGCAAAGTAAAATTACAGTCTAGGAAGACATTTAAGGAAAGAGACTCATCAACACAGATGAGAGGTTACAATATACCCCCTCATCCCCAAAGACCCTCGTGGTAATTAAGTGTGCTGAACAGACAGCCATTAGGGCTAACAGTAGGTGTGCTCGCCACCAATCAGCACTGGGTTATTCTTTGAAATCGAAGGGTTATTGCTGTGATCTGCTTTCTAGAAAATTTGCATGTCATGGAATAAAGAATGCAACTAAAGAGGTGTGGGTTCTATAGCGCCACCAAATCTGCAGCTTCTGTCCATGCAATGAGCTGTCTTGAGATTTTAAGGTATGCATTTTCTTATATTGAACATGATACAACAGCACTCATCCCGAGAAGATTGCTCTATGTTTCAGAAAATGAACATCACATAGAAAAAGCAAAATTAATGTATGAAAAACAGATTCATGTTTAAGAATAATGTATCTGCAAATGAGATGCACTGAACAGGATCTTTAATAGCATGCATCTGTATCTATTTCATACAACATTATGAAAATCAGGGAATAAATCACGAAAATTAACTTAGACCAAATGAATATCATGGGCACTTATTTTAGAAAAGAAGAACTAAGTATAATCAATCCCTTTGTTAGCCAGAGGATGGGGAAAGGCATCTGGCCTGTTGCTACTTCGGAGAAGTCTGTATATACTTATTCAAAAGAGAGACAAAGTTATGTGAAATATACTATTTTTAAAACTAATTCCGAAACATCAACGCTTAAATTTTAATAAATCACATATACTCCCCATAAGTTGAAAATATTGGGGAGGGGAATATCTGATACTCTCAAAAACTACCATTTTGTAACCAGGCCAACAATGTGATGACTCCAAATCCCTCCGCCAAGAAGCAGTTACTTGGCTAAGATACTCTTGTACACTTTCATCAGATTAAGGCTTTCATGCCAGGAATCTTTTTTTTTTTTCCTGGTGTATTGGCCATTGCCAGAAATGGACCCATCGAATTCACCAGTGCTAAGGAGTTAAGCATCTGAGATTTAATTTAACAGTTTCAGCTTTATTAAGCTGTCACAGAGCGGCCCCACTTTGATAACAGTAGCTGCTCCAATTATGGCTTGGTTTAGGGTTGACAAGTATAATGATTCATTCGTGGCACATGAGAAGCAATAAAAGGTTGTTTTGCATTACAGCTTTAAAAATGTGGGCACTTTTTTCATTTAATTTGTCACTTAGCTTTTGCTAAGAGGACATTTAAATTGCAGTAAAAGGCAAATGGGGCTTTTAGTTTAAATGTAATCCCCATATTTAAATGATCTGTAATGGTGCAGTGTTGGAGTGGGAACACTATTGTCTCACAGTGGGTCCTGATGGTGACATGTGACATTTGTATTCAGGTCCTGTATTATCCATGTGGCTAAAGGGCTTCCAATTTCATTTCACAGCCAGAAGCCTGCAGAAAACACCAATTAACTTGCAGATCCCATTTGCCGACAAAACTCAGCCTCTTCTCAATGTCTGGCATCTGGCAGTGCTCAGCATTTAATTCCAAAGCAGAGCCTTGAAGCAATGTGAGCCCTATGCAGGGGCACAAAGTCAAATTCTCCCATTTTATTAAGAAGCAAAATCCTTTCCTTTTGTAGTCCAGAAGCAACTTTTAGTTAATTTTTTGGTGAATGAATATTAAGATATGATAGCTACTGTTACTTCTACATGGGATTCTTTGTAAAACTTAGACTCCATTAAAGTGGCTAGTGACCTCTGCTTGCCATCAGAGTACACAAGAGAATTTATAGCAGTCTAGTAATGATGGGGTGGAGGGGAGGGATGATTTGTGAAGAAAGAAAATAGAGGGCAAGAAGATATATTCATCCTAGACTGAAAGCAAAGAACTTGTATAATATAAAGCCTGGCCCATAATCAGAAAGCAGTTCATCAGAGGGTATAACTAGAATCAGCTGGTGGAAACTTCTACCTAATGAGAATTATACTTTTGATTGAGAGCTAAAGTGCGTAATTTTCAAAACCAACTTGGAAAAGTGAGATGGGGCTAATGGATTAAACATGAACGCTATAAAGTTTTATTTAACTATATCACTTGAACATTTTTGGATACCAAAAAAACTATTAGTCAGCACTTTCTTCCTAATTAGTTATTTGTAATCCTAAATTCCTCCAAGTACCAAAGCTCTTTAAATTTTATTCATTTAATAATTAATCCAATACTTTTTAAATGATTCCCTCTATTATAGTTTAAGGTAGAACTTTTGAATGTCATAAATCAACTAGTCAATTCAATTTCACTACAGAATTAAAAAACTGAGGAGGGTTTACTTAAGTGTTATCATTCAGTTCGACCACGCTTAAACATATCCATCACACCTGTGTTTTTCAAAACTACCATACTGTGCTCTCAAACACTCTTCCAACATATTGAAACAAACTACTATAGTTAGGGACTGATCTAAATTTGACCAAGTTATTATAAGATAATTAATAAAAATACAAGGGGAAAGGCCAACAAATATCTAACATAGCTGGCAAGTAGCAGACATATACATTAAAAAAAAAAAAAAAAAAAAAAGCTGTCACCCACAGCAAGCTTCTGAACACACATCCTATTAATTGCAAAGAGGAAACTCTGATGTTCAATTCTTTACCAACTTGTGGCATAACCCTAGATTAGTCAATATCATCTTTTGGATGATGCCTCCTAAACTTCCCTGGAGTCCAGTTTCCTTATCCATAGAACAGTTCACCTCAAAGGTCCCTTCCAATTATTACAATCATGTGTTATATGCACAAACAACAGTTTCTCTTTGTCCAGACTTGACATGGAATCAATCAGCAGGATACGATCTATTATCAGCGAAGAGGGAAAGAAGGGGAAGGTATGAGGAGTTCTACTATTCAATTTCAATGAAACTAGGATCTCCTAGTAAACATATCTATAAAATTAATATAGGCATTGGTAGAACATTTGTCAAAAATTCCATCTGTCACATTCTTAAGAGATAATTTAACAAATGCATTATTTGTTAATTCCCTAGCAATAAACACTGGATACAAATAATCATCCACCCCAAATTTCCCAGTGAACCTGACTAGTGGATTTCTCATTTCTTCAATCACCTGCTATATTTCTATCTTTATTACAGAGATTTGGGAAGCAATAAAAATTATAGTTTACTTTATCTTTTCCCTTTTGACAATCAACAGTTCATCTAAGTCTGTACCAGCCAAAAAAATAAATGTTCAAACTACTTTTGACACTTTTAATGTACTCAAAGGGGGGAAAGAGCCAAATTTTAGCTCAACTGGGTACAATACTCTTCTAGAAATGAGTAACCAGCTCTGCTACACAAAATACCTATTTTAAAATAAAATAGCTTTCTTTTTCAAATATTTAAAGGCAGATTTCGGTGCTTGCTTTCCTCAAGATCCGACCATTTCTCCCAAACCCTCCCAAAACTATTTCCTGCAAATGCCAGCCCAAGCCCTCCTTCTTCTAACCAGTGTCTAATGGCAGTAAGTTCATAAATGAGTAGCTCTCCCTTCAGCAACACTCGAACCACGTGCTTTCAACATTCAACCATGATCTTTACCCATACACAACTCAATGGCAATCCGTCAGGAAACTTGTATTTACCCAGCTCATCCCAGAGCTGCCTGTATTTGTCAGTCATCGCAGTGCCTTGTTGCCTCCAAAGTGACAGACGAGGGTCAGCCATGAATTGCTCTGTTATCAACGTCAACATGCGGGCCCCATTTGAGTCCCTCATCTTCAACATCTCCCGCACCTGGTGGGGAAAAAAAAACAGACCTTTAGAAAAGTGGTCAAAAATGCACATTAATACAAGAACAGACCACTTTCTTTCTTTCTCTGGGGTCTGAGGCAGTTAATTCTTGATACCAGCCTTCTCTGGCAAACAAAAGTTGTGAAAAATTGGTCTCTATCCTAAATGACAATTTAATCAGAGAATTAACTGTTAATTTTTTAAAATTATGTTTCATAATCCAAATGAGGAAAAGAAATTTGGTTAACTTTCCAATTACAAAAACAAAAACAAATTTTTTGCTAGCCCACAGAAAAACACCACCAAAATAAATCATCTGGCACCTTCCTGATTCTTCCAAATGATTATACTTACCACTAGAGTAGAAAAGCCGAAAGCTGTCTACTGATAACTCTTCAGGGATCTTCTAAATTGAATGGATAATGTTTTTAATAATAGATCTGTTTTACTGTTTTTTAAAACCTGCTTTATTGAGACATAATTCACATACCATATAATTCACCCATTTAAACTGTGCAATGCAATGTTTTTTAGTTTATTTCCACAGTTGTGAAGTCCTTCAGTTTTTGAGCTAAATTACAATTTCAGTAAGTCCTCACACAAAAGTTTTCTGACAAGAAGAGCAATACCTTACTTTTATATTCACCCCAGTGGGGCTGTAGGAGGAAATGGGCTGTGCTGCAGGTTAAAGAACTCTCTAGCCCTAACTGAGCAATCCAGGAAGCAGAATTATAGCCTGTGACCTAGCGAGCTAACTCAGCTTCTCAAGCTGGAACTTCAAGCTCTGTCCATTACTCTGGAGCCAAATTTCCCAAATTAAATTAAAAAAAAAAAAAAAAAAAAAAGGAAGAAAAGAAACACAAGACTAAGTGTCTTTATAGGAAACTGTAGATAAATCCACCCATTCCAAAAGTGTATTCTGCTATGTGTTCAACAAACACGAATCCCAGCTGAACACCACACCACCAGTTCTCCCTATAGGAAATTACTGGAGTAAGGTCACAAGCAGCAGAAAAGGAGAGGGGATCCTTTTATTCAAGATTCTATGTGAAAGGCAAATCAAAGAGGAAATGGCAGATACTCAATAACGCAGCCCAAACCTCAAGATCTACTGATCCTGTGTCAGGCTTATACTCTGACAAGTAATGGAAGTCCATCACAGGCTTCAAATGGGAGCCCTACAAAGAACCCCAAAACACTTCTACACTAAATCACAAGTAGTGTGCTTTTCAGGATTATTTCAGTAATAATCTTAAGAAGTTTTTTTTATTTCTAATACGGAAGCACTAAAAAGTCATAAACAGAAGAAGACTGAGAGGAAGAAAGGGAATTATAATTTATTGGACATCACGCTAGAGAGTTTTACAGTTATACTTATCATGTAATCTTCATACAACCATATAAAATAGGCCAGATTATAATTCCCATTTTATGAATTATAAAAACCATGTTTCAGAGAAGTGTAGTAACTTGCCCAAAGGACAAGAGGAATCTCTGGGATCAGGGCCCAGATCTGTCTTAACTCTAAAAGTTATGCCAAAAAATTAAAAAATAAAAAAGTTACGCCATTTCCAAAATTAGATGATGCTTTTACTTCATATGGCACAAATAATGTGTACATAACATAAAAGGATAAAAACAGCACCTATAGGCCAGTCTAATACCTCTTTTACTTTGCTTCCAGTAGGCCAAAGTATACTATTCACTACCATGAGAATCTGTGAAATACTTCCTGTGTGTCTAAATATACCAAACCTTTAATATTACCACTACATCATGGATGTGATTTAATGTTTAATTTCCTGATACATTTCTAACCTATTACTCAGCAACAGCAATGAAAATAAACACTTCACTGTTAAGTATATAAACCACAACTATTAAGCAATACTCAAATACATCTACAGTCTAATAGTAATTAATTTTCAGATGGCTAACATATTTCAAGAGTTTGATGTACCTGTGAATTACCAAAGAATGATTAAATCATGTGTGAAGTAGTTTTAGTGTAAGATGTATTATATTATAATCTAATTTTCAGAAAATCGGCAATCAATACACAGTAAATGGGATAAATCTTTAATAAGAGAATACTGATTAACCAAAATACACTATTTTCTGGCCATAACCAGTAACAGAATATACTCTAATTCTTCAGAGCTAAATAATAATTTTTTTGATTATTATAAATATTAGAAAAGCTGTTTAACAAAAGTGTCAATGAGTTATGAAAACAATCAATTATTTCGCCCATTAAAACCGATCTGAATCCATTAGTCATATTAGTAGCTGTACCCCCATGAAAAGACACTGACTTAATATTTCTAAAAAAGCATTTTACTTAGTATTTAGAATTGCATTTATGGTACTAAAGGGTCTGTATAAAGCAACAGACACAGCTTCTACTCACACAGAACTTCTAAGGAAGATAAGCCTGTTTCTTAGGCCATCAAATTTTGGTGATGAAAATTTAACCATTTACCACGGCCAAAATGATGTGTTAGACAGCATTATCATTTAATCACAACATGAGGAGATATGTTATCACTAGCTAATTTTATAGATGAGGAAACTGACTTGAGTAACTTGTCAAGGTTCATACATTCAATAAGATTTAGAGTTTAAATTTAAAGCCAGGCCTTTAGGATTCCAAAGTCCATGCTTTTGAAACGAATTTAAATATACTGAACATTATTAAACTAAATATATAATGTTATATGCCTGTATTAATTGTACAAAAATAATTATGTAAAATTTACAGACTAGGGATTGGAACAAAAGACACTTCTCAACTTTAAAAAAAAAAAAAAAAAAAAAAAGCCCTAAATATATAAAGCACATTTTAAGGACTGTATTCAAAGTTATGCTCTACTTGAGAACATTAACTAGGAAAACTAAAAGCTTGAAAATATGGTATTTCTAATAATACTAAGCTATTTACTTTTGAGTTTGGAAGTTTTTCCGAAATTGTATAAACTGTCACCATTTTAGTAATGGGAAACAAAAATGTTCCACATCTTGACTAAGGATAGCTAAGTAAATTAATGCATTACAACGTCATAGTTTCTAACTGGTTAACTTAGATGCTCTTCTTTAAAAAAAAAAAAAAAAAGAAAGAAAGAAAGAAAGAAAAAAGAAGCCTTTATTCTATTGTACACATCATCATATATAGATACTTTCTATATATGTATATATTTAGAATATTTCTTTAAAAAAAAAATCATACCTTTGCAAAGAGCAAATTAAGCTGCTTCCCTGATCCGTGGTACCCGCCCTGGGAAAGGAACAGTTTAACCTGTTCTTGAACCTGCTCTTCATCTAAGTGCCAGCAGTTTTCATCATCTATACTAGCACCTGCTGTTGGATCAGGAGCACCTAGAAATAGAAAGAAAAAATAACACATATGCTAGATAAAAACTCTGTGCTAAAGGGCTCTGATAATAAACTTGAAAAGAATTAAGATTCTCCACTTTTTGCCTACACACTTTTTAAGCCACCCTCAATTTCAATTATACATACAAATTTATGACTGAAAATAAATATAAAAATCATTCTCTTATTTCCAGGATTTTCTTGATTTGTGCTAAGCTAAAATGCAGATCACTGCAGAACTGAGGTATTTTAAACTAAACGTTTGGAGAGGAGTTTACAAGTTCTCTAAAGAATAAAAAAGTCACAAAAATGTCTCATTGTAAATACATGATGTTTATAAAGCTCTACTATGTAGGATATGTTAGGAAAATGTTTTTCAAAGACATGAGAAAAATGTGAAACCAACTGAACTGAGCAGAGTATTTTTCTCTTTACTATGTTAATTCAAGAAGCTTTCACTGTTATCTGCTGCCATATAAACTACATGCTGACATAGTCTTTAGTTGCAGAAAACTGAAGATTAAAAAGGGAAATCAAACCACATGGGAACAGGGAGTGCAGCTGTTGTACTAAACCAGGTTGTAGTATCACCTTGCCAAACTGCGTAAATATTTTATTGCTGAAGTACACACAAAAGATTACAGCCATGTCATAAGCCCTGTGTGTAAACTACCTTAGAAATTCAAAAATTATCCAGATACTTAGGCAGGTAAAAATTAAGTTTCATTATTTATTTTTTAAAAATGGTATTTAAGGCCTGAGATTCATAAGAAATATTAAAAAATTTAAGTCTAAAAACCTTTCATCAGTAGTGTTTAATCTCACCAACCCTTAAAAAATACATCTGTTGGGGCGCCTGGGTGGCTCAGTGGGTTAAGCCTCTGTCTTCAGCTCAGGTCATGATCTCAGGGTCCTGGGATCAAGCCCCGCATTGGGCTCTCTGCTCAACAGGGAGCCAGCTTCCCCCTCTCTCTCTGCCCTTCTCTCTGCCTACTTGTGATCTCTCTCTCCCTGTCAAATAAATTAATAAAAATCTTAAAAAAAATACATTTGTTTAAGTCTGGCTGTACACTGCATTTCTTTTCTTCTAATGATCTAAGAATGAACTGGCCAGGGAAACAATCACTAACATCTGCATAGAACCAGTGTCCATTAGCCCCTAAGAGGAGAGCAGTGAGTCTGTGAATCTCCCTGGAAAGGTGTGCCTTCATTCATTCATTCATTCACTGAGCCAACATATTTATTGAGTGACTCCTGCTAGACTTGAGAATGAAATGGTGTGCAAAATAGACAGAATTCTTGTCCTCATATAATTTACCAACAAATTATTTTTGACTAGGACCAACAATAGCAACAATTTACATCAAGCCCAACGTATCTGTATATATGAGTATTTATGTGATGACATCTATTATCTATTAATCTGAAGCAAAAGTATGATGAAAAAAGACCCTGACTGTAAGTGAGAGGGTCTGATATTCTCTATTGTATTTTTTAAAAGGGCTTATAACTTTTAAGACTGATTTCATAACCGATAATGGGCTGCAACCCACTATAAGAGAAATGCTATTTTAAGTGTGTGAGATAAGTATCAATCTAGTAATCACACATTTAAATATATGATAATAACTGCTCAAAGGAAGAAGCCAAAATGCCAGCAAACTCTATCAGAAAGCTCTCACTTGGCCATGGATTGCCAGAGTAAGCACACCCTGAGGGAATGGGAAATTGAGCTGAGATTTGACTTAAGTAATTAGAAGTTAAAGAAAAGAAAGAGGGGTGCCACCAAGAAAAAAGGAAGAGAAAGTGGGGCGCCTGGCATCTACCTTCCACTCAGGTCACGATCCCAGTGTCCTGGGATCCAGCCCCACATCAGGCTCTCCCTGCTCAGCGGGAAGCCTTCTTCTCCCTCTCTCACTCCTCCTGCTTGTGTTCCCTCTCTTGCTATGTCGCTCTCTATCAAATTATAAATAAAATCTTAAAAAAAAAAAAGGAAGAAAAAGGAATGAGTCTGAATGTGAGACTAAGAGCTTAGGCAGACGTCTCAGGAGGGAAGGAACAGAGAACATGGATGAAATAAAAGATAGTACACATCCATACAACTCAAAAGTAGAGGATGAAGAGAAGACAACTACAAGACAATCCTGAAGAAGGGCTAGCCCTTGAGAGCCCTGGCAAGTGGGAGCTTAGTTTTTTTCTTCCCTAAGCGTAACAAATGGGAATTCATAACAAAGTCGTCCAAAGAAGAAGAATGAAACACCCTAGATAGTAAAAGATATTTTCTCCTAACGTGCATCAATTTCAACATTCAGCCATAAAAACAAATGTGGATATTTTCTTTGTACTGTGATGGAAAACTAATATATTCAGCCATAAAAACAAATGTGGATATTTTCTTTGTACTGTGATGGAAAAATATCCAAGATAGACTGTTGAATGAAAACAAAAAAACAAAAAAACAAAAAACAAAAAAAACCCACCAGGCCGAAGAAAAGGATGCATAATATATCTCCCTTTATTATAGTGATGTTTTAGAAAGAGCCTGTGTTAGTATTTCCTTACATATGCATAGAATGGGTAACCTCGGTACACAAGGAAAGAAGGCTCTTCACTGAACACCTTTCCATATTTTTAAAATTTCAGAACCACATGAATATATTTAAGTACTAGAAAAATCTCTCTCAAGTGTGGAGGATAGGCTAGGAAGCAGAAATACATATGAGAACAGTGAGAATGGTATATGTGCAGAGTCTGTGTGAAGGATGATGATGGTAGCTTGAAAACATCACTGAAAAAGGAAATGGAGACTCTGACAGGAATTTAAGACAAAAACAATGCAACTTGGTAATGAAGTGGGTATGTGAAATTTAGAATCAGCAGGATCGAGAGAGACATGGGTTTCTGGGTTAAACAACTGGATGAAGGACGCCTGGGTGGCTCAGTTGTTGAGTATCTGCCTTCAGGTCAGGTCATGATCCCAGAGTCCTGGGATTGACCCAGGATCGGGATCCCCGGTTGGCAGGAAGCCTGCTTCTCCCTCTCCCACTCTCTCTGCTTGTGTTCCCTCTCTTGCTGTATCTCTCTCTGTCAAATAAATAAAATCTTTTACAAAAAAATAAGAATAACTTGATGAGATACTGGACAACTCAATGACACACAGATCAAAACAGGACCAGGTTAGGGGGTAGGAGGAGCGGTGTTTAGGTCCTCAGTTCAGTTTCAGACATGGTGAATTTGAAGCACCTTTCAGACAGCGAAGAAAAGGAGAAAGGACTTCAAAAGTAGGGAACTGGGTATTACAGGAGGCTCTACAGGACAAGAGTACCTAAGACAGAGCTTAAGGAAAGCCAACATTTAAAGACTGGGACAGAAACTGAGTGAGGAGGGCAGTGGGAATGAGTGACCTATGAGGAAGAGATGGAGAGACTCATTCTTCCAAAAGTAAGGCAGAAAAAAGGTTGTTCCAAGTAGGTACTAGGCAAGTAGGTAGATATTAAAGCTCCAGAGAGCAAGGATTATAGCTGCCCTGCTCACCACTGCTTTCCGACACCTAATTTTTGTCTCTATCAGGAAATCAAGTAACAGAAATGGGGAGAACTATGTACATTCCTCCCAAGAAAAGGATTCCCATCAAAAAGGAGCGACTGCTAAAACATCTTTACATACACATCTCATTTTCTCCTCACAAGGTACCATAGAGGTGAGTAAAGATTATGATTCCTACTATTCTACAGAAGGAGAAACAAGTTCAGGATGATTAACACTTCTCCACCGCCACAATGCCAAATCCAGTCTCCTGGATCTCTCCCCTGCTGAAGAATACATCCCAGAACCTTGGAGCTAACGTTGCATCATCAAAGTATCAAAGCAGGCGTTGTTAGCCCTAAATCAAACATAAAATTAAGGAAGGGCACTGGGATGTTTGTAAGCATTTGTAGCACGTTTCTCTTCCACACGAAGATCTAAGACCACACAGTGCTGTGAAGAGTCAACTACTGGGGCTATATCTGTATTCCACAGGGACTGGGAGCCCCTAATCCAGCCCATCCCCTTGATTCTAGAGACAGACACACAGACACACACACATGCAAATGCACAAAGACAACTACAGATTCTTTATCTAAATGCATCAGAAGAGACTTTCCAAACAACTCCTCCATATGCTCTCAAGTTTCATATTTAAGCTTTTCCTACAATCTTGCTAAAAATCCTCCTGGGAAATCTGACACCTGCCTCCTTAACCTCTTCTTAGGGAAAATTCTGACAAGCTACTGATTATCCACTCTCAGTGTTCCTTCTGATGAACTGAGCTAAATAAATTCAATTTCAATCCTCACAGTGGTTCTTTTCCCCAACACTCATGACTTGTTAGTTGTTCTCTATTGGGCACTGAGGGTCAAGACCTACAAGGAATCCTGTCCCAGAAGGACTTGGATGGGGACTGACTGTCCTATGGTGTAGAAGGCCTGCTAAGCTTCAATGCCATGGGTCGCAGCCACGTGAGACTTGACTTTTCTGTTTGCCACATAAATATCACAGTATTTTAAGACTTCAATTCAGTTTAGAGAAAATTCCAGTCTCCTTGGCCTAAAATGGCAAAGGGGTCAACATCCAAATATTTCACAAAAACTGTAGGATATACTCAACTCTTATTTTTTTCATGCTAAAAGAAAAAAGTTTTAGAAGGAATAGTCCAAGAATCACTTTCATTTGACTTGAATTATACAATGCATTTTTTTCTTAAAACCCAATAGGTTTAAAAAGTGTCATATTTTTAAATTTCTTTAATGGATCATTTAATTTACACACATACAGATTTTTGTTCTTGTCCAGGTGGGAAGATATCTAACAGCAAATGTATAAATACATGGACAATGATTCTCAAGTTTTTAACAAAACCAAGGGGTTTCTTCTGTTTTGATGTTTTTTGTGGGGGGAGTATGGGAAGCTAGTGTTAGAATTAACATATTTCTTCAAGAGCATGGGGGAAGGAGGAGGCACTGTGGAGAGAAAATGGCCCACAGACAAAAATTTTACAGCAAATAATCTGATAAAGTCTACACACGTGAGCTGAGAGTATGTGTGGGGTTCCTCATCCTGGATTCGAATTTGGAATCCTTTGGTTCTAGGTTGGGTTGGGAAAACTACATGTCATCCAAACAAAACCAAGCTCCCCAGACCTCCATTTTCTCAAACCTAAAATTCTATGATGTAGGAATAAAAAATTAACTAGGTGCTAAGAATTAGAAATCTTTTCCTGTGACTGTGTAGAAAACATCCTAAAGAATGCATGCAAAGATAACTAGTTGGTAAATAAAACAAAATTTAATCTAAACATAGCTTAACACTTTAGGAATAGGTGATACTATACATTATAGACCAGGAAATTAAATGTCCACAATAATAACCTTCCTAAAACAGCATATTCATTTAGTAAATTTTAATACTTAAGTTTAGCTATTTAAATCCTACCATGTTTTGATTACATGCACATAAGGGTGGCCTAAGCCTTGCATAAAATGTAGATTTGCAAAATTTATTTCTACTTGTTAGTAGCTATCTATAAACAAAGACAAAGCTCTCAGCATTTAGCTTTGAGAAAGGTATGCAAGAAAAACATTATTCATGTGTTTATACATTTGCTATTAGATATTCTCCAAGTTGGGCAGGAACCAGAATCTGTGTGTGTAAATTAAATAGTCCATTAAAGAGTTTTAAAACCCATCATATTTTTACCCCTTATTTATATTTATAATTATAAATGCTATAACTTTTACAACTGTATAGTTAATCTTTGTGAGCATTTTATTACCGAAGCTTAATTCTTCAAAGTTTCAAGCCTTTAGGGAAAGTAAAATTATCTGGTTAAAAAAAAACAATCAATCAATCAATCAATCAAACAGTTTAACTGTATCTCATTCCCAGCTAGGGATGTATGAACTTCACTTACCCTCTTATATAGGAAGAGAGCAAAAGGAGAATTCATGGACATGAAGGAACACTGTCCATGTCCTTGACTTTCCCTATTAGTTGACCTGGTTCTGATTTAGTTTTGCTTTATCTCAATATCAAAACTCCCTAACCCTGGGAGTTCTCAAAATTAAGAGTGTATCAAAAATCCTGAGGCAGGGGCACCTGGGTGGCTCAGTGGGTTAAGCCGCTGCCTTCCGCTCAGGTCATGATCTCAGGGTCCTGGGACTGAGCCCCACGTCGGGCTCTCTGCTCAGCAGGGAGCCTGCTTCCCTTCCTCTCTCTTTGCCTGCCTCTCTGCCTATTTGTGATCTCTCTCTGTCAAATAAATAAATAAAATCTTTAAAAAAAAAAAAAAT
>NW_022630998.1:47192217-47324614 GCF_010015895.1 Lontra canadensis
GGGGGGGGTAGGAGAACGATTCCATATTTGGAGAGGATGTTATACATGGTGACACACTGTGCATCTTCATACTGGGAAGTATTCTGGCTCCAGTCTAATGAATAAAGCATATTTAAGACGCACCAAATGAAATATCTGTCTCGTGTCAAGGAAACAGTTGCTTCTAAGTATTAAGCAGCACCAAACCCTTTTGCAAATTTTAAACTGAGAAACTGAGACACATTCACAGCTGGCTTATGCTATGTTTGGTATGTGGAATTATTCACAGCTTTGGGTTCTAATAGGGAACTTAATGCTTTCTTTTCTCTTCTTAATCTGCTGGAAAACAACTCAAACAAAAAAGAAATGAAAGGCTTTAGTTTACCTCCTCATCTTAACTGTGACCTAACTGCTTTAGCAATACAGTTGTCTAAATAATGTTCTAACCATTTATATTTTATGTACAATTGGGTGGGGTTTTTTTGTTTGTTTGTTTGGGGTTTTTTTGGTTAAAATTTAATTATCAATTTCCGTCTATAAAGGCAGAATGCAGGCAGGAGATGTCTACACTGTAGAGGTGATTCATTCAGCCTCTTTCAGGGGACCCAGAAGAATGCCACCTCCTAAAGCTTCAGTTAGCCCCACTGTTAAAGCTAGGAAACGTTGCCAGTACACCTATTTAACAAGCTGAAGGCAAAATCCTGACCTCGATCACTGGCACTGAGAGGGAAAGGGCAGGGCAGCAAACTTCAATGATTCAGACTCAAAAAAAGTCTTTCTTTAGAGAGGACAAGGATTTGAAGACTGTTGAAAAATAACATGCACTGAATACACACTTGAAAAAAGATTTACATTTTATTCTTCCTTAAACCCTCATTCCAAAGTAGTGGCCAATGCCTTCATTTCCATTTACAATATTTTGATAGCTGCAACACTCAGATCTTTCCTCACCTTCCATTCTCTGTGGTCACCTACGTAATGTTACTGCGATGACAGAAGTGTGACATCCTCTCCAGGAGCTGTTAGAGGGCAACCCATCTTCTTTCTTTATCCCAGAGGCTACTGACAGAGGGAACGCTGGCATGTGCCAGCTGTGCTCCCTCAGCAAACCACCTTCTCCTCAGCTAAATGCCAAAGAAGTTAAGTACGTTGCACCATCATCAGCACAGATCTCAAGGGAATTCACATAGACCATCACAAGGCTTATAGCTCCTCCTCCAAAATTTTTCTCTCATCTGACTTTATTTCTTATTTCTTTTTCTCCTTTAAGATTTTATTTATGTATTTGACAGAGAAAAGATAGAGCAAGAGAGGGAACACAAGCAGGGGGAGCAGGAGAGGGAGAAGCAGGCCTCCCACCAAGCAGGGAACCCTATGTAGAGCTCCACCCCAGAACCCCAGGATCATGATCAGAGCCGAAAGCAGATGCTTAACGATCGAGCCACCCAGGTGCCCCTATTTTTCATTTCTTACCATCATTCAACTTACCTCTAAAGTTCAATAATAAACTATTCATGTATAGAAATAATCACATATTTTATATGAATGAAAAGCAGCAAAGTATTTGTACACTCTCCATGCTCATTTAAAATTCAGCATGTAAACAGAGTGCATAACAGGTAGGTCATTTTCTAGAACTTAGCTAAAAATATATTACTTGGTACACAAACACCAATACTTAAATGCAAAGTTTTCAGAAAGTCTTATTTTTATATAACCCAACTCTTCAGATCTATTAAAAGAAATCTACCGGGGCGCCTGGGTAGCTCAGTGGGTTAACATCTGCCTTTGGCTCAGGTCATGATCCCAGAGTCCTGGGATTGAGCCCCACATCGGGCTCTCTGCTTAGTGGGGAGCCTGCTTCTCCCTCTCCTTCCTGCCGCTCTGCCTGCCTGGGGACTCTGACTCTCTCTCTCTGTCAAATAAATACATAAAATCTACCCCCCCACACACAGAGAGAGAGAGAGAGAGAGAAATCTATGATGTTTGCAAGCTTTGAGAATAGTTTGCTCAGATTTTAAAAGATGTTATTTTTTAAAAATGGCTTATAAATATTTTCCTCAAAGATCTACCACTGCCCTGAAGACTCCTGTCAACTGACTCATCACAATGAAAGTGATAACAGCAATTCAGATTTACTTCTTTAGCCCTCCTGACCTTATGAAAGACATATTCTTTATTGTCCATATTTTACAAATAAAATAACTGAGGCCTGAAGAGATTCAGTTACTTGCCCCCATTAACAGAGCTGAAGAGCAAAGGTATTCTCTCTCACTCGGGCTAACTTCTAAGCTCAAACACTCTTGAGTCTCAGAGTGAGAGGTATGAGAGACCCCATTTGTGGGGGAAGATGGGAACAAGATCATGGAGCCAATATGGACAGACATAAGGTCAGTTAAGGGACAGAGGACTGGTGAGAAACCTGATCACAGCTGGTAGCGATCCTCTGTAAAGCATTAAAGTGAGGAGTGTCAGAGATGACTACAATGTGTGAGGGAAGGCAAGATTTGGAGGAGAAAGGAGAAAGAATGAAGAGTATTGGGCTAAAAGTAAAGTGGTTATCTCTGTGTTACCCTAGCAAATTCCTCATGGACTAGAGATGTGATTCCTCCAAATTAAGACACTTAAGTTCTAAGATCACTTCTCTTTTGCTGAAGTGAAGTGTTTTTTCATGTAAAGACCGTCATGTATACATGATCATGTATTCATTTTGTATAAAAAAAAAATTTAAACTATGTTAGAGAAACATCTAGTTTTCGTTAAACTGTGAAGTTAAACCTAGTAATTTCTGGAGGGAAATTGGGCAATAATTACTCAAAAATGCATGTACCACTTGTTCTGGCATTTCTACTACTAAGAATCTATTATCCAAAAATACTTGCACAAATTCACAAACACACACACGCGCACACATAAAGGAAAGTCACAGCGGTCCTGTGTATAGTAGGGAGAAAACAGAAACAACTTCAAAATCATTCAGTAGGTTAATGGTTAAATATCCCCATACTATGGAATACTATATACAACATTTAAAACATGTTTGAAATAACATAAGCTATCCATCAGCTATTAAGAGAAAAAAGCAAAATGAAGAAAAATATTTTTAATTGTTTTTTTAAAACTATGTATGTGTGTGCACGAAGAAAGCTGTCTCAAAGAATACAAACCACACTGTCAACAGCAGTTGCTTTGAGGGGTAAGAGAGCTGTTGGAAACTAAGGGAGGGAGCTGTTGGGAGAAGGAGCCAATGAGGATTTGTCTTTTTATCTTCATATAATTCTATACTACTATACATTTTTTCAACATACTTTTTAAAATTAATTTAAATTTTCTCTAAGTTCCACACTGGTGCACTTTAGGACAGCAAATTCAATTCTCTTCTATAGAATGTATTTGCAAATTGTATTAATCACTAGTAGATCTTACCTTTGTTTCACCAACTGTCAATGCCTGAATATTGTATGATAGAAAGAATATGCTTATAATGACCAAATTATCTCCCTAGGATACTTGTAAAAACTGGTTGCTAATGCAAGCCCAATTACACTGAACATGACCATCCACAGGGAAACAAAAGGAAGAAAGATGTGACATAAGGCCTCCATCAAACAACTCCAACTGTCACTTACTGCTAGATTCGGAACATGCATGTGTACAAAAATAAATCTCCAAGTTCCCACTAAGAACAAAATGGAATGAAAAATGACAGTGTAACTTTTTGTTTAATAAATTCTGAGCACCTACGGCTTCTTAAGTACTGGAAGGTACCAAGATACACAAGTCATAATTTCAGCCCTGATGTAGTTTACAATCAACTAAAAATAAGGCACACAACAAACACAGGATTGCTAAGTGGGTCTGCTTGTTTGTCTGGAATCTCTAAGAGAGCCTGAATGGACTGATACAGAAGATGGCTGGAACACAGAGGCATTCTGAAGTTAAGTTAAGCAGGAGTAGCAGGCATGAATGGAATTTATGCTGTTGGTTTTATTAGAACCACACTCCAACAAATTGAAATGTCTGATCAAAGAACAACAACACAGAAGTGTACACTTGGGTAGAACTACAGGAGGTACACATACGCAACATGATACAAGTGCCTCGTGCATCTCTGCAGAAGTATCCCCACCACAGTCATAGAATCAGAGGTGGAAGAGATCTTACATGCCTTGTGTCAACTGCATCTGACACATGGATATATTCCTTTTACTTCTGTGACTGAAATGGTGTTTCTGGGCACATGACACTGAAGTCAGGGAGGAGTCTAGCCTACATTTGAGACTGGCCCAAGCTCTAGAAGTGAAAGGGTCAATGAAATGACCCCCACCCCACTACTGTTCCAAGTCTGGACCAATGCCAGCTTGTTATTGGACATTAGACACTGGACACTGGACAAGGACAGCCCCTCAGTCTGTCCTTTGTGGGAATGTGCCCAGTACAGGCTAGCTCATTGCAGTGGGGCGGTCCTGAAACCCGAATGCCCAGGAGAAAAAGGAGAAGAAATACATGCCAAAAAGTTAGAGGAAAGTAAGGTGACCACCAATTCTGATATCACTCATCCCCCAACTAGTTTCTTCTCTCTTCTATGAGTACTTCTGGTTACCTTAAACATGAAGTAAACTCAGTTATACTGTATTATTATTATTATATATGTATATCTTATTAAAATTCTCCCAATGCTGTTAGAGAACATCATGACCATTTTAAATGAGGAAAAAAATGAGTTTCGCCCAAGGTCACTCAGGTAATACAGAGTAGAAACAATAATAGATTCTAGGCCTTCAGATTTTAAGTTCAATGTTCTGTCCTTACATCATGATTTAGCAACCTATATAATACATCTCCTTTAATAGGAAACATAAAGGACCAGAAGAGGCAGGGTTAACTAAGAGGGTGGACTAGCATGTGGAAATCAGTAAATTTCTAGAAAAGTACTTAGCAAAGACACCAGCATCTTTTTTAAGACTGTGGAAGCTGGGAAGTTTTATTAGAATATAAAACTGAAAGCAAACAATTTTGCTAGGGGAAAAAAAAAAAACAACAACGCAGAACTACAAGCAGCAATCTCCTTGGAGGGCCATTAACATCAACTATCTTACAGCCACTATTTAGCCTATAGTAGTTAGTTTTATAATCTAATCAAAATCATGTGAGGGAAATTTTATGAAAACACAAAGAAATGCAAAAAAAAAGTCTACTGAAAAGGACTTAACTACTACAATAACTAAGGCTATATTTCAACTATCTTCGCTGAATCTGTGACCTTGGATATCACTAACCCCTTCTCCTCAGTTTCTTTCTCTTGAAACTACTACAATTATAAATTTGTAATACCAAGCTGATAAGGAAATTATTAGGAATAATGTGCCTGATATTGTCTTGAAAAAGCTTTTAATTCCTCAGGATAAAATTCTTATAAAAATAAAATATTTCAAAATACAGTAACCCTACAGTGCCAACCCCCCATGCTGTCAAAAATCCACATATAGCCTTTGCCCCAAAATCTAACTAACAGCCTACTGTTGACTAGAAAGAAGCCTTACCAATAATGTCAACAGTATCAACATGCATTTTTATATATGTATTATATAATATACCCTTACCATAAAGTAAGCCAGAGAAAAGAAAATTTTAACAGAAAATACATTTACAGTATGATACATATATTTACTGGGGGGAAAAAAAAGGTGTAAGTGGACTTGTGCAGTTCAAATCCATGCTGTTCAAGGGTCGACTGTAAAAAGGAAAAGCAACCAACAGAATTTTAAGAAGTATTAGGATATAGGGGCGCCTGGGTGGCTCAGTGGCTCAGAAGGCTCTGCCTTCTGCTCAGGTCATGATCCCAGGGTCCTGGGATTGAGCCCCGCGTCAGGCTCTCTGATCCGCAGGGAGCCTGCCTCCACCTCTCTCTCTGCCTGCCTCTCTGCCTACTTGTGATCTCTGTCAAATAAATAAATAAAATCTTAAAAAAAAAAAAAAAGTATATCCAACTATCAACATAGTTTGTTAACTACTTACAAATTAATGAATTTCTTCTAAAAAGGCCTTGGATAAGCTTAAGTTCTTTGGCTTTAAGATACCTTTTAAGATAACTGAATCTAAATCCTATCCTGACTCTATTTATCTAGCCAAGTAAAAGTGATGCTTCTCCTTAAAATAAAACTTACCTCTTACCAATCTTTGTGTTCAAGACATCTTTCTTCTCAAAGAAAAAACACAACCAAAAGATCATACTAAAAAGTACTGCTTTTACAGTATGGAGAATGCTTTGGGGGTGTTTGGACGCAGATGGGATCATATGGTCAAATAACTGAAGAATATTTTTAATCCTACCCTCTAGTAAGTCATCAGTCTAAGAGTTAAAATAAGACCCTCCAAGGAGCAGACTCCCCATTTTGTTACTTAAGGTCATGACCTGCTTCCTACCTCTCTACTTTTACCACTTGTTACACTATGATGGAAGGCAGGAAGTGGCTCATGTAATTGGCCCATTTCCAGGCTAGGAGCAAATCTGGTGATAAATTAAATGATCAGGAAGCTGGTGGGATAAACCGTTCAAGTTCATTGCTCTTCTGAAGCTGCTCTCATACAAAAGTTATTTGAAAATCACATTAAGCCTAAAGCTAACCTGCATTCTGTCCTTGCCTTTTCCTTAGATAACTTTTTCTTCTAATTTTAGAAACTGTGAAAGAAATACAATGTCACATGAACACCTTCTCGCATCCAACTTTAGATGACATTGATTTGTCAGTCTTACTATTTCAACATGGAAGTGAATTTCTGAAGCTGTAGATAAGAAATTCTGGACGCTGCTGTTCTTCAAAATAAGGAAGACACATGCAGAACAAACAACTGATTGTTGATGTGGACATCTGGATAAACTAAAACTCAGAGAATAATGTAACCCTAATGCAATATATAAATTCAGGAAAAAAAAAAGAAAGAAAACATATAAACGTTTGAAGAAATGGTATATGCTATTCCACTTTCACTGAATAATTTAATAAGAAGCCACAGGCTCCTGAGAAATCTCTGAGATGACTGTAAACTAGCCTGAATTTTCAAAAAGCAAAAGATTCAGGCACGAGATAAGAGAGAGCAGAATATTACTTGAAAAAGTCCTTAAGTGCATGTGCTCTTGGTGGGTCAAAAGTCCTTCAGTGCCACAGTTGTTTATAATACTGTTATTTAACAATGGCAGACTTTACTAACTAAAATGCTTTATACACGTTAATAAAGCTGAGTCTAAAATGGGGAGTACTAGAAAAAATATGGCTATATGGATGTTCCTCTGACATAAAAACCATTTTTAAAGTATCTTACAGCACCAGATTTGTAAAATAATGCCTGCAATAGCTCTATTCAAAACAAGATCCAAAAACAGTGGAACGGACAAACAGTGATAGTCTCACCACTAGAATATTCTAGAGTTGTACTGTACGATAAGGTACATCAATGTTAATAGCTAGCCACATGTGGCTATTAAGCCCTTGCATTGTGATGATGCTGTGGTTTGAGATATACTTTAAGCATAAGACAGAGAGCAGACTTCAAAGACTTACCATGAAAAAAGAGTAAAATATGTCGACTTTTTGTTGAATTGTTATTTATGAATACTCGGATAAATAAAACATTAATTTACTTGTTTCTTTTTAAATAGGCTACGGGAACATTTTAAACTATACATGCGGCTCATATTTTGTTTCTTTTGGGCAGTGCTGCTTTAGAACAATGAAAATGAATGAACTATAGGTACATGAAACAATTGGCATAAATCTTACAATCACGACTTGAATGAAAGCCAAGTAAAACTGGAACTAGTATTTAATGATGTCAACAACAAAACACAAACCACCACAGACGTGATTACCATAAAAACCAGGCAGTGGCTGCCATGGGGAAGAGAAAGGAGCTTGTGAAAGAGAGGGGCTATATGGAACCTTCTCTAGTGCTGAGAATAGTCTATTTGTGACCTGTGTGTTGGGGTTCACTTTATTAATCTACACATTCATATTTTATGTACTTTTCTATATGTTTTATCTCACAATTTTAAAAGTTTTCAAGAAACAACCTTAAACTTACTTTCCTTAAACATTTATTTATTTATTTTAAAGATTTTATTTATTTATTTGACAGAGAGAGATCACAAATCAGGCAGAGAGGCAGGCAGAGAGAGAGGAGGAAGCAGGTTCCCTGGTGAGCAGAGAGCCCGATGCGGGGGTCGATCCCAGGACCCTGAGATCATGACCTGAGCCGAAGGCAGCGGCTTAACCCACTGAGCCACCCAGGCGCCCCTCCTTAAACATTTATAATCACCAAAATTAATTTTGCCATAATTAAAGACTTTGAAGAAACCTAAAAGAATAGAGTTAAGTGACTGGTCCTATATCTCATCAATATAACCAAAGAAATGTAAAATGTAAAGAAATGTAAAAATGATAGGCCCAAGAGCTGCTTAGTCAAGCCTATGCTACATTCTTCAATGTATTTTTGAATATTTTAAAAATTATGTCTAAATGTTTTTAAAGCACAGCAACCTATAATTTAACTGTATTATTTATCCTGTGTTAAGTACCCTATGAAATAGGTGGTGGGTGTAGTTCTGACAAGTTGCACATATATTCTTGTAAGTCAATATATTTGCAATGCACAAAATAAGCAGCTGATAAATGTGTTTACAAATAAATGAGATAACGTTCCATGTATAAAAATTTAAAAAAAAATTTTTTTGAGATTTCTTATACACAATGATAGTCATCTCCTAAATTCTCTCTGAACAAGTTGTAATATTTTTCTAAGAATAATTATAATTTATTTTCCTCCTATGAGGCATCCTGTCAGAAATGTCCTGCTTTGGGAGTGCCTGGGTGGCTCAGTTAAATGTCTGACTCTTGATTTCAGCTAAGGGCATGACCTCAGGGTTGTGAGATCAAGCCCCAGGTCAGGCTGTGTGCTGGGAGTGGAGTCTGCTTAAGAGTCTCTCCCTCTATCTCTGCCTGACACCACCCCCCCAACTAAAAAAAGGATGGAAGGAACAGAGGGAGGAAGGGAGGGAAGGGAGAGAAAAGAGAAAGAGTGAGAGAGGAAGGAAGGAAAGAAGGAAAGGAAAAAGGAGAGTGAGAGAGGAAGGGAGAGAAAGAAATGTCCAGCTTTAGAAAATAAAATTTAAAAGAAAAGGAAAAAAAAATTGGAGTATGTGCAAGTCAGTTTACTGATAAAAGCTGACAAAGGTGAATTAAATGACTAAGTCCGTGTTTCTTGTAACAAGTATCTAGTATCTGATGAAATTTTCCTAAATGAAAAAGTGTAAGAGACAAATTTCAATAAATGAGAAATTTTCCGAGCACAAAAGGCTTGGTATCTAGTAGAATACACAAAACACTTCAAAAGAAATATTTTAGGATGCAAAACTAAACTTAAAAATCTCAGTATATCAACTATACTTCAGTAATAAAAACAATTTAATTTTTTTTAAATCTCTCTTGTCTACTTAAGAGCAATGCTGATGACCTAAAATCACATTTAATTCATTTTTATGCAGAAGAACTGAATTTATAAATGAAAAAGAATAAGAGAAGAACTTTACAGAATGAATGTCTGTAACTCACCGTGAACTTGGTTGATTTCTGAATTCTGGGAAAGAATTTCATCTGCTAATTTCTGAGCAGTTGGCAAAACTTCTGTGTGATGCACTGTGATCAAATACTGTACAAACTTCTGTAGTTGGTCTCTATTCATTTGAAAGAGAGTCTCTGAAATGGGAAGATGCAGTTTGACCTGATCTGGCTTGCGGATGCGGTATAAAGACAGTGCCACAACATGAGCACAATAAAATATATCCTTGTTTCCACAGCTGCAGGTCACTGAGGTAATCTTGCAACGATCAAAGCTGATGGCCACGTTGCAAACAGTTTCTGGCTCCGATTGTATTGCAGGTTCTGTCACTGTGCCACTCAAGTGGAAACCTATGTGAGAGAAAGGGAAGAGAGAGTTTAGCTGCTGCCTTCAGATGCTATAAAGGATTTCTAATTCTTTGAAATGCGTAGTACTTGACAGCTCCAAGAAAAAAAAAATGACAGTTTTTATTTTCAAGTAAAAACATTCAGGCCACTCAAATATCCTCCGCACCTCCCCTTCTCCACATCTTACAGGTAAAAAAAGAAATGGTATTCAACAGACATGCTGAAGTACTTGACATAGCCTTACAAAACCACTTATAGCAATACGCCGCCATCACACCTACAGGAAGTTGTTAGTTCACAGCACTAATAAGCCATAATTACTCCAAAACTGTGGTATACCTGACAAAAATCAGTGGTTTTCTTCCTTTTCTTTTTTAAACTTTTCCAAGTAGAGTAGGCCAGCTTGGTTTTCTACTGAACAAACTCTCCCTTCCCTCCACCTTTATTCCAGGCAGACACTAGCATCCTCCAACCAAAAATGCAACTCTGGGGTGGATTTTTCACACACATTGATAAGATAAATTTGTTTATTTAATAATCCTTTGTGTAACATGCATGACATATGCCCCAATACAGCAATGTCCATTAGCAATGTCTACTGGTGGAACTGCAAAGCCCACCAGACCTCATACATACCACAGTCTAAGTAACTCACAATAAGCTGATACACATGTAAGTTTGTTAAATGGGCTCACACACACCCATGCACACACGCACACACGCGCGCGCACACACACAAGCATACAAAATCGCCAAGTGGAAAGGGGCTTCACAACTTAAACTTAGAACTATACACAAATCCTCCACATCCTCCCTGACCAACAAGCCATGTGGCCACTGCTTATAATGTTTCAGACATGGGACATTCACCCCCCGCACACAACAACCTCCCCTACCCCCAACCCTTGGATAGCCATAGGAAGAGCTCACAGACTTCTGAAAATTGCCTCCCACCACATTGCCAGCATTCAGTCCTGGCCTGTGTAGCCAGTGGACAAAACTTCCTCCTTACGTTTCTATAAATATGTAGAAAGCTAATCCTAAATTGGGGGGGGGGACTTCCCCTCAGTTCCACCTCTTTCTCTGATAGCCAAATTCGGAGGTAAGGGCTAAAGGAGATCACTTGGGGAAACTTCTGGACACTGATCTATCTCAAGATTTTGGGTACCTGACAGAAACCTAAGCTCCAAAAGGAAGCCTCTGGCTCTCTTTCAGCTTTCCACTATCTATGCTACTTGACTAAAGTTCACTGAGCAGGTCACTGTTTTCATTCACAAAGAGAAAGAGTTTTACCATGTGGGAAACCTGAGAGGAATGGCAGACATAGAACATGACAATGACAGCCAGATGATGCCTAAGATTCACAGGTGGGGGGGCACCTGAACCCTACTTACTATCTTCCCCAAGGGATGATAACCAGGCCAGAGAGTACTCACTACTCAAAGAAATCTTTCAGAGTAATATAATTTCATCCTAATAATTCATATATAATAACATAGTGGAAAGAGAAACATGTGGTAATAATCTTTACCAAATTAATCAATTTAAAAAGAACAATCCCTGAAGTTACTAATAGTAACTTCATGACAAGAAATTTATTGTAATATGATAACTTTCGTTTTTCTTACAAAGGGATTATCTGTTTCAGAATGAGTATTCCAGTCTCCTTTGCCTCTTTCAGTCAAGAAGTTTTTTGAAAACAAGAATTAAAGATACATAGTGATATAAAATTGTATTTTTGAAAAATTTTTAATGATTTTTTTCCCATGAGGAAAGTCACAGGAAAAAGTAAACACACAAGAAAATTTCAAAAGTGAAGAATAATAAGGGAAACTTACCTTGTTATATATACCAGACGTATTATAAGCATACAGTAATTTAAAATCCACAGGACAGGCACAGATTAAGATGGAAAAAACAAACAGTGGATCGTACAAGACAATTCAAAAAGTTCTCAAGTATATTCTATACGTTTAGTGCAAGGGATCTCAGTATTTTCCACCCGTAACATACATATATGTGTACAAAGAAACCAGTAATCACTATGGGGAAAGATTTATCATAAATTGACCATTTATAAAATTGATCCTTCCCAGCTTATTATCTTTCCTAGTCCACCAAAGTCAACATCTTTGTCTCTCCATGAAAGTAATATTGGAGAACTTCTCCTATCACAGGCAAAATCAAGACAATTGAAGATCCAAGATCTAGACTAGTTAGTATTTAGTCTGTAAGGGGATAACTTAACAGGTGCTTCAAAACAGGCTGATTTAACTACCAAAGAAGAGCCCCTTAAGAAAAGTGATGAATCCTTCACATAGTTTTACAGAAAACTGTTTCAGATGTATAAGTTAGAAAGAAGTAAAGTATATTGAATGCTGCTATCATGAAATGATGCCAAAGGTAAAACTCACTATTCAGCTTCATTACAACAAATATTTACTAATCTCATACAGTCTTTTAAAAAGTAAATTATAGAATATTGTGACTGCCAAAACAATTTAATTCGAGGGGATATATGCGAGCACACATAAACATATACATGTCTTACAGAGTAACACTTAATCTGATATCATCAAAGATTAAGATTTTTTTTAAAGATTTTACTTATTTATTTGACAGAGAGAGATCAGAAGTAGGCAGAGAGGCAGGCAGAGAGAAGGGGGGAAGTAGGCGCCCCACTGAACAGAGAGCCCGATGTGGCTGGATCCCAGGACCCTGAGATCATGACCTGAGCCAAAGGCAGAGGCTTAGCCCACTGAGCCACCCAGGCGCCCCAAAGATTAAGATATTTCATGAATGTTCATTTTCTAAGCAATTCTAGACACCTTTCAAGTACCCAAACTCCTTTAAAAATTCCAACCAATTTTCTTAGAAAGATTTCCTAAAGTCGTAAGTTCTACCTTGCCACCCTAATCAGCTGACCATCTGGTGTTACCAAGTGATGGGGGCAACACTCCCTATAACAGGTATCTGCAGGAGACAGTATTTTTTAAGTGGGCTTTTTGTTACTTTTTTCCACTATCAGCCATCACAAGATCTCCTCTCCCATACAGTTAGTCTTTTTCATAGAAAATTCTTTGCCCTCAGGCCAGCTGTGCCTCTAATTTGACTAGTTTTGTGGCAGCTATTCAATACTTTGGGGTTATTTGTATGGGGGTTCTCCCATTTTACCTTTAGGTTAGGATGGGTGATGTTGCTAGAGGTGATTGACTTCACTTTAAATAAAGGAAAATTACATACACATAAGTAAGTGCTGGTATGTTATTTTATAAGACTATGCAATACTAAGTCAGTATGCAGGAACTTCATCAGGCCTCCTTTTAGGATTGTGTGGTCCTCCTGATTTGAGAAATCTTTGAAATCCCAACTCACTCTCAGCTGGTCCTCAATCATGCCAGAGCACCCACAGAGGAAACAACAATACTCCTCCCTCAACAATGCCTAGACAGCTACATAAGCCATCCTTCCTCCAGCCCTTACTCCCTACCCACAGCTGGTCTTGTCTCTTGGGTTTCTGAAACAAAATAATGCTCCTAAAAATGGATTTTGCCTTTCTGGAGTTCAGATATACTTTGATGACCCACTGTTGTAGATTCACAAATACAAAAATCTCTTTCTGGTATAGTTAACTGTTCTGTATGACAGAACTGAGGACAAAGAAAGGGGCAATTCTGCACTTCGTAGTAAAACATGGGAAATTAATTTTCAAAGAACTAAAACTGAAAAAATTACATAAACCTTTTCTTATGTAAAACCTTTTCTTATGTAAAAATTACATAAACCTTTTCTTATGTTTCTTATCTTAAACGTATTTACTTGGCTTTCCAAAATACAATCTGTCAAAGATAGTTAATCCCATAAGAGCAAACCTCACAGGGCAAATTGTCTCATCACCATCGGGTTTTATCAGTGAGCCTCAAAAAACATTTGTATCCACATTCTCAATCTCCAGACCAAAGAAAAACAAAGCAAAAACCAAGGCACGGCACTGTAAAAGCTTTGGTAATAGAGGCATTTTGATTCCCGTCAAGCTCTCTCACTTAAATGCTGTATGCTCTGGACATGTTATTTAACCTCTCTGAGTCTTCCTCTATTCGTTTGCAAAATGTGGCTAGAAACACCTCCTCGGGTTGTTTTGAGGATTTAAATGAAATAACATATGTAAAGCACCTGGCACATAGTAAAAGTGCTCCTTAAATTTTATTTCTCTTTCCTTCCTTTCCCAGCTGGAGAATAGGGGAGGGGTGTAGGACACATTCCCTTCATGTACAACACTTTTTTTTTTAATCTTTGCTACTGGAATCTTGGAGGGGGGCTGGAGGTCTCACTTGAGAAATGGCTTGTGACATAAGCGTGGCCACTGAAAATGTCTGAGGTAAGTGAGTTGGATGACACTAGAGGGATCACTGCTGTTTGACAACAAAACCGAACATCTTCAGAGTCAGTTACACCCTTGTTTAATTCAGCTTTCTTTCCCCATTTTTCTATTAAGTTCCACCAACACAGTTGATTTTGTGAATGAGTATTACTTTATACACAGAGAAACCAGAAAACAAGAGGGGAGAGATTTATTTTGTTTTAGTACCCATACACATTTCTACAAAGTTATAATGCAGCGATTCTCAAAATGTGGTCAGGATATACCCACAGGATCCCCAAAACTCTTTCATGGGTTCTTAAAGATCATTTTTTCCCCATAATTCTATCTAGACGTCACTGACCTTTTAAACTCTCCCTCCCAAGCATACATTTAATTTTCCAGAGGCTACAGGATGTGTGATATCACAACAGAATGAACAGAGAGATAGGAAAATCCAGCTCTTTCCACAAAGACAGACATTATGAAGATTTTCAAAAATGTAATACAAAGACACCTCTTCCACTAAAATATCTTTTGTTTGGGGACTACAGTTATTTTGTTCATAAAGGTATGTTCTTTATTATTAAAGGTGTATTAACAACTTTATTACTGTTATTTGGTGAATAGTTTTTTTTTTTTTAAGCTTTAATTTCAAACAGTAATAGGCATAATCCTCATAAGCAAAGGAGATGTGGGATCCTCAGTCATTAAAAATGAATCAGAAAGGGGCTGCCTGGGTGGCTCAGTGGGTTGAAGCCTCTGCCTTAGGCTCAGGTCATGATCTCAGGGTCCTGGGATCGACCCCCGCATCGGGCTCTCTGCTCACCAGGGAGCCTGCTTCCCCACCCCTTCTCTTTGCCTGCCTCTCTGCCTACTTGTGATCTTTCTCTCTGTCAAATAAATAAATAAAATCTTTAAAAAAAAAAAAATGAATCAGAAGGACCAAAAACTGCAATTATAATGTGCTGCTAAGAAATGGAAAAAAATAAATACTCTTCATCAAATCATTTTTCAATGGCATTACTTGCACCTGGTCAGTAGTGAGTTAGACTCAGCAGAGAAACACTTAAGGGGCAAATTTCCCATGAACACATATTCATATCATCTACATTAATCTCACATTAACAAGGATTAATTAAAGTTTCTAGAAAGCAAATATTTACTCCATCACTGATATTCTAAAATGAACTTTCCCTGAAAACTGATCTTTCAGGAAACTGAATTTTCCCTGAAATCCTATCTAAAGTTGGATTTCCGCAGCATTTTAAAGGGGACTAGGAGACATGTGACACCAGACTGGAAAGACAACTGCTTTAAAATACACAAAGAATTTCTAAAGTTTGGCTATTTTGTGTGTGTATATACATACATACATACATACATACGTTCAGTTAACCGAAAAATGGCTACAAATGCAAAGCATTAGAAAATTTCTAAGCAAAAAAATAAACTGGCAGACATGAAATAAACACACACTAAAAACTACTTCTTTCAGGGTACATTCTTTTCAGAAAAATATGCACCCTGTGCATGAGGCGTTCAAGTAACATATTCTTTGTTGAAAAAGGATTTAACAGAAGCACTGGTGTAGTACTTACACAAATACATCTTTCACCCTTTTCCAAAATAAAAAGAACCCCTGGGGAAATTAAAAGGCAGAAACCAAGGCAATGTAATGTTATGGCTGAAAGGGTGGTAAGGGTTATGAGAGGTTTTTCTGTATTTTTTTTTTAAGCTAAGTCTAAAAATGCAAAAGTGTTAACATTTAACACTCGCATAACAAAGTATTCATTGGTTGACTAAACCCATTATATTGGCTAAATGCAGAGTAACTAATAGCTGATTATGTGTCCCCTTGGTAAAATAGATGAGTTAATCATTGCCTCCAAACACCTAACTTTCACCTTTCCTAAGTCTGATAAATACCGCACACAATCCAACAACATGCCATGTTGCAATTATCAATTTAAAAACTAAAAATCTAACTCAAATCAAGAACAATTTCCTGATCTGTGACACAGATGTGATGGAGAGCCCAAGATGGCAGCACTAAACAACTCAAAAACTGACTTGTCTAAAGTATGATATTCCTTCTACAACTACATAATTTTCTCAAAGGGAAATCCTAAATTAGAGAGACTGCATCCTCTAAGCTGGCTAATTAAATTCTCTAGCCCTCATTTCTAATACTAAGCTTAAACAGCTTATAGAAAGACATTAGGAGATTTTGCCGGCAATCACTAATGAAGCAGTTTCCATCTTCCACAAAAATTATTTTTTAAAGGAAAAGCTTTTTTTTTAAGTTCACCTTAAAAATGTCTATCTGGGATGGAATCACTCCTACACCTCATTAATATTTGAAAGAAAGACAATGGCAAATTAATGCAAAGACCAGACTGTAACCCACAGCACACCATATAAACAACATAAAAATTTACGGAGCGTGCACTGGATGGGTCCAACCAAAAGCTCCCAGCGGCATTCTGTTCAGCATCGCTTTTATTTTCTAGTTAATGTATATTCTTGCACCATTTCATATAAGGATCCATATGATCACAATAACCATGTTATTAGATATGAATGGCAATAGTTATTTAAAATTATTTCTAAAGAAAAAACACTTATCCATTAATTTAGCTACCTGCAATAAGCACCTAGGAGGAGCATTAGTTTAAAGAGAATGCACTGAATTAAAAAACAAACAAAAAACCAACACATCATTCCTTGTCATGCCAAATCTTGAAGGGCACAACTAATTTTCCAGAATGCATTTCTGTATTTTAACATGCATATTTTAGGGAAACAAATACTGTCTAGCCTCAGAATGGGAGGGATGGGAAGGGGTATAAACAAATTAGGCAGAATTTGACTTATCTGCACAACTGTAAAATTGCACGGTGCTTAGGAATTTTCATTATTTGTCCTATCTTCTAAATTCTACTTTCCTGGGTCCCAACCTTTTCTAATACAAGCAAAGTAGTTCTAGCCTTCCACCCTTCTTAAAGGCCAGATCAGACCAGCTACCTTGCTCCATCTGCATAGCCCCCAACTCCTAATTGCCACCCCTACAGTTCAGTGATTCCTCCTCTTCCCCTCCCCCACATGGTCTCTCACCTGGGTCTTCAACTTCAGAAGTACAAATTAAGTTTATTAGAGCCCTTTGGTGTCCAAACACCAACTCTTAGCACCTCTACACACCTTTGTCTTACTTCCCAGGGTCCAGGCCTAGATCAAGGAACAGAACATCCTTTTTACCTACTTCCTGTCGTTGCTTACAGCCAAACAACCTTTAGAAATGCTTGGTTGTTTGCTTTAGGAGAGGAAGGTAAAGGGGAAACTCTAGAGACTAATTCTGCTTACCAGAGCCAAGAGCTAAGGAGAAAAAGTGTACTCAGAACAAGAAGGGGAGAATGCAAGCTTCGGTGGTCAAAATTCTCCACCTACACCCTGAAGCCTGGGCCCGAGCCCTCAATCCCAGCATGAGCCCCCACATCTTGGCCCTAACCCAATTCCTAATGCCCAAGGCCCAGTCTAGGACACACTTAGCTCTCGCAACCATCCAGCAAAGTAGGCTATGATCATACTCCCCTTTTTACAAGCTGAGGTTGTCTCTGAGAGGTAGCAGTAAAAGACACTCTGAATTAATAAGGAGGGCTCTGAAAAACTCTTAGGAACATGGGTTTCTATAATCTAAGTGATAAATATGCACACGTAAAAACTCTCCACACCAACACATAAATGATCTAAAGGGATGAAAGGAGACAAACTAACAGATCCAGACCGTAACACAAACTAACAGATCCAGACCGTAAGTGGGTTTAAGGTTTAAGACCCTTGGAGTCACAGGGCACTGTCTTTTATCTCTTAGCCCAAAGATCCACAACAACTCCCAGACAAGCCTGGCCCTTTTTAACTGTGTCAGTGAAGGAAGTGATGGGGCTCTTCAAGCCCTGCTTGCCCTGCCCTGCAAAAGTCACAAATAACTAAAAGCTTTGGCCCCAAGCCCAGGATACTTTAAACTTAACTAACAGTTATCTCTAATTTAGAGTCCACTCCCCTCTTACACTGCGTTACACTAGCAACAGAGGTCTGTGACATCATCTAAGACAGCAGGATCTATGGCATTTCCATCACAGAGGACTACCCTGAAGCAAACTTAAGAAGCATTTGTTAGATGAAAGAATGCACAAATCCTCTTAGGCTCTTGGTATGTGGGACATATAGAATGGGGCTTCTCGAATTGGAATGTGCATCAGAATCACCTGGAGAACTTGTTATCCTAGAGATTGCTGGGCCCCATTTTATGATCCCAAGTGATGCTGCTGCTGCTGCTGGCCTCGGGAACCAATGATGGAGATGATTAGAATTATAGCCTAAACAAGTCTCTTCTAGTCAAAATACACTTAAGTGAACAAAGTAAACAGAACAGGAAAGAATATATACCTTGTGATTATAAAGAATGTAGACCATTTCTAGCTTATTATGTAACCTATATGCTCCCCAGTCCACAAAGTCAGGTATGGGATATTAAACTGGTCTCAGCATTAAGAAAGAAAAATTTTTTTAAAAAATTCCAGTGTAGGGGCGCCTGGGTGGCTCAGTGGGTTAAAGCCTCTGCTTTCGGCTCAGGTCATGATCCCAGGGTCCTGGGATCTAGCCCTGTGTAGGGCTCTCTGCTCATCAGGGAGCCTGCTTCCTCCTCTCTGCCTTCCTCTCTGCCTACTTGTGATCTCTGTCAAATAAATAAATAAAATCTTTAAAAAATAAAATAAATAAAAATAAATAAAAATTCCAGTGCAACAAAAAAATGTACTACTATCCTAATTGTTAATACTGATAACTACACCATCCTACTTTAAGAAAAGCCTTCATTCAAAATCTAAATTAAAGCTTAAAATTAAAGAGTATTTACTTTTACAAAGAGATCATTTCACAATGTCCCATGGATTCCTCATAACTGATGATTCTTTGTGTATTCAAAACAACCAATTAATGAAAAAAAATAATGGCAACGAGTTTAGTAAAATATTTTTTGCCTGTATGAAAAAGTCAGAGGCAACAGAACATACAGGATAACACAAGGTGAGGTAGTACTTCAGAATGTCCTTCCAATTCAACACATCTGCATTAAATAACCTCAGACAAGTCACTTAGCCTTGATTTTTTTCATCTGTTAAAAGGGATTAATAATACCTATCTTCCAGGACTGCTGTAAGGAGTAGAACTGACAATATATGTTAACCACCACAAGGATTCCTTGTATGGAATGCCTGCTTTCATCATGATTGTAATGGAAATATAATGCTCTTGGAAGCTTGGCACAGTCAACGTGTACCAAAACCCTAGCCTTTTGGTGAGAGCATGTAAGCTGTTGAAAATGCCAAGCTCCCAGGAGCATGCTAGCATTTCCATTACAATAATGGACAAAGGTTGTTATTATTGTAGTAATTCTACTCTAATATATTAATATTTCCAAATTAATGGAACTATCATTTTTAAAAATTTGTCCACATTTTACATAACACATTATTAAAATGTGATTTGATTCCAAACAGGAGGAAAGAAGGAAAATTAGAAGACAAGTTTGTCTCAAAATAACTTCTAGTTTCATTAAGCAATTTTTCACTCCTACCTTTAAAGATCGCTCTTCCAAAATGTATAACACCTTTTTTATCCCTAATGTTTACCTTCCGGTTCAATGTACTTAAAATTAGTTTCACAGCTCAAGTCCATCTTGTCACTGAGCTGGAAACTAATTTAAAGTTGGATGCAACCATAAGGAAACTTGCAGTTCTTATTGTGGAAGAAAAAGTGACCACAGCTTTTCATTCCCAGTTAATTTATGGCCTGATGAGCAGAGCGAAGTTAGAGCTTCTGGTCTCTTCAAAGAATCCCAAGGAACACTAGGCTTGCCAGGGCTGTAAGTATTGTTATTTCCCTGTATATGGAGATCCAGCTGAGAAGAAAATCTTCGCTGTTCTATGTGTATGCCTTTAAGAACAGGGAGTAGATGGCGTTTATACCTTGGCTAAGTGGTACATTTTTTTCCCTTTAGTACATAGTAATAAAAGAGAAGCAAAGAGACCAGTCACCTGTTCAGAATGCAGATGAAATTTACTAAGATATTCCGACTCATATCTTGGCTCAGTGTGATTACAGATTTTTTTTTCCCTTGTTTTGGTTGGTGTGGGGGAAATGCTCTTCCTAAAGTTTCTACAGTGAATATAAATTACTTAAGAGATACAAAAGTGCTTTTAGTAAAATCAAAAAGGTGCTCAGTCTTAATGAGGAAAAAAATCTGCCATATAAATTATGTCCAACACATGTTCTGGAAGCCTGGTAATGACCACACACCAAGTATAAACACTGACAGTCATCATCAATGAGGCTTTGCCCTACTGTCTGGCCCAGCCTATTTTACCAATAGGACACTCCAAAGTTCTCTTTAACCCACAGACGCCCAGTCCTCTGGTGCGATTCAGCCACTTTCCAGAGAAGAAGATGGATTACAGCACTCAAGGTAAACAAGGCAGAGCGAGACTGGGCTCCTGGTTCTAATCTCAGCCATTATCTAATGTCTGCCCCATGGGCAAGTTGCTTCATATCTTATTTCTTGTTTTTTTTTTTTTTCTATTGCATTAAATAAGGAAAATAGATTATATTAGACGATTTCTAGAAAATTAGGAAGGTAGACAGCAGTAATGGAGAGTATTCATTACAAGACAAAGGGTGGTCATCGTCACACTCACTCACACAAGACCTTTGACTTGCCCTGGCTGCCACAGAGATGAAGCAAGGGTCTTCTCAAAGCACAGTGAAGTTATGGCCCAGGGAAGGAGAGAAAAAAAGGATAAATACTGTTATTGCTATAGTTATGTATAACATGTAACACACTGGCATGTGGGGAGAATTTTTAAAAACACTGAAATTCAATATAAAAGTAAACACTTAATTTTCACCAACGTAAGTTTTAACCTTATCTGCCTACAATGGATATTCTTTTTCAGGATTTTATTTAAGACAGAGAGGCACAGAGAGAGAGAGAGAGAGCATAAGCAGCAGGGAGGGGCAGAGGAAGAAGCCGACTCCCTGATGAGCCAGGAATCCGACATGGGGCTCGATCAGAGATGCAGAGATCATGACCTGAGCTGAAGGCAGACACTTAACCAAATGAGCCACCGAGGCACCCCTACAACTGATATTCTTAATGCATGATAGCTTTTTGTGTTCTATATCTAGTAACCAAATTTAATCTAAAAAATCCTATGATTGCATAAGTATAGGTTAAGTTCATACAAAATCTGTAAGATATAGAAAAACATGAAAGTCCATTAAAAATGATACGAAATTAATGCATCAAATCATCTTGTCTGCCTTCACCACCTAAACGGCAGTATTCTTTCCCTTCCCATCCATTAATTATGAACATGAGTGGCTATACAATTCAACAATCACTTCCCTAATCCCCTCACTTGGTAACAGATAAATGTACAAGGCTCCAGAGAAGTATCCATGAATAACACATGGGCTCCAGTTCTGAGAATTCACTGGATTATTAGGCCATTGATACCTAGGAAGTCAGAACAAAGCTGTATTGAGAAATACGCAAGAAGAAAAACAGAGTACAGACACCCATTTCCCAAACTGAGTTCTATATACATCAACAGGTATTCCTCAAAAGGGAAGAGGGGAGGGTGGTGTTCCATAATGTGATACAAGTTTGGATTAAGTTGCATCCAGCATCACCCTTCTGGAGACTGAGAATGTACCTCAGAATGGTAACAGCTCTGAGAACTTACATAATAAGCGGAGTCCTGCTGAACTTTATTTACTAGAACTTTACTTTTTTAAAAAAGATTTATGTATTTTAGAGAGCGAAAGGGAGAGAGAATGTGTGTGAGCACAGCAGGGAGAGGGAGAGAGAGCATACAGCAGACTCTGCACTGAGCACAGAGCCCAACTCGGGGCTCAATGTCACAACCCTAAGATTACAACCTGAGCAGAAACCAAGACTATGCACCACCCAGGCACCACTATTTACTAGAACTTTATATATATATATATATATATTTTTTTTTAAAGATTTATTTATTTATTTTGACAGACAGAGATCACAAGTAGGCAGAGAGGCAGGCAGAGAGAGGGGAAAGCAGGCTCCCTGCAGAGCAGAGAACCCAATGCGGGGCTCGATCCCAGGACCCCAAGATCATGACCTGAGCTGAAGGCAGAGGCTTTAACCCACTGAGCCACCCAGGCGCCCCTATTTACTAGAACTTTAAAGATGAATGGTAGTATCAGGTCTAGGACACCTATAGGAAAAGAAAGGGGAAAAAGGAAAAAGGGAAGAGAAAACACATATTTCAAGGAGAGCAGAATGATTGCTCAAGTAAAGGCTCAACTGAGAGTTTAGAATCGTATTATCAACATGAGCCAATTGACAGGCTTTTTGTCACTTTTTTGTCACTTTTGTCACTTTTTGTCACTTTTCTCCAAGAGTTTAAACCAACTCAGATGTGAGTGGCTTCAAGGCTGGAAATGTCTCATCAATAATACTTCCCTTCTACCATTAAAGTACTAATTATTTATTGGGAAAAGTAAGCCTCTTCGTATAAGGCAATACAAAAGAAAGCACACCAACTTTGTTATCTGTACCACAATTTGAAATTTAAAAGTTCATCTGGCATTCTCCCAACTAGAAGTATCTATTAATATTCAATGAACCAGAATACCAGATACTCTCAACCCATAATGGTCAAGTAAAGTGTTTACAATATTTTACCTCCAAATCCTAGAAACACGAGTGGCAAAGCTCACATATCTATTTGAGAGAAGACCCGAGAGAGTCTAACATGCAAATCCTGCACTAGAGTCTATTCCATAATACAAAGGAACAGTACATGGTGTCCAATGAAGGAGGGACTGTTAAGATCTTGATGGCATGCCTAAGTACGTAGAACAGCACCTGGCATATATCATATGATCAGTATCTGAGTGGCGAATAAATAATGAAAATATAAAAATTTTATTTAGTAGAAAGGTTAAATGAAATCTGAATACTCTATACGGAATTGTTCTGGTATGAAAAGCTGCAAGAGAGCAAAGTCTGAAAACAAATGATCTATGTGCCTTATCATACAGGAAAGGAAGGGTATGTGAAGGAGTAGTTACTGAGAATTAAATTCTTACTATAGATAATTACCCTGTTTAAGTGTGACTTTTTCAAAATCTCACAAAAGTGACACTAATAATAAATATACAGTATTTTAAATAACAACTTGGTTGTATTTATTTCTTCTGAAAACAAAGTGTTTATAATACACATGAACAGACAGATTCCTTTTTCTTTATTTTTTTTAATAAAGATTTTACTTTTATTTAATTGACAGACAGAGGTCACAGGTAGGAAGAGAGGCAGGCATAGAGAGAGGAGGAAGCAGGCTCCCTGCTGAGCAGAGAGCCCGACGCAACGCCGGGGCTCCATCCCAGGACCCCGGGATCATGACCTGAGCTGAAGGCAGAGGCTTTAACCCACTGAGCCACCCAGGAGCCCCAAGACAGATTCCCTTTTAGATGAGGAAAGTATTTCTGTTGGGACGTAGTATTCGTTAACATTATAGAAAGAATCAGGAAAATATAGGTATTGGCCCAGAGTTCCAACCACAATTTTCTTCTCAACATCAAATAACTGTTAAGTAAAATGGTTTATGAATAATATGATCTAGGGGCGCCTGGGTGGTTCAGTGGGTTAAGCCTCTGCCTTCAACTCAGGTCATGATCTCAGGGTCCTGGGATTGAGCCCCACATCGGACTCTCTGCTCAGTGGGGAGTCTGTTTCCTCATCTGTCTCTGCCTGCCTCTGCCTACCTGTGATCTCTGTCAAATAAATAAATAAAATCTTAAAAAAAAAAAAAACAAACTTATGAATAATACGATCTTGTGTTACCAAACGTTAGGATTTTTTAAAAAAAATAATAATTTAAAATAGAAAACAGAACTCCTGTGCCAAATTTTTGAATACCATTCATTTTAAACAAGAAATGTAAACCCAAATGTCTTCAAATATTTAAGAGTGCTAATTTAGTACCAATTATGTATATAGTGGATTAATGTGTTTTTCAGAATCAAAATAATGTGCCTAAGGATTGTGAGTATAATGGAATAAGAAGTGATCTGGGAAAGAGACTTTAGTTTTAATCTCAGTTTTTTCACTAATTAGCTATTTGACTTTTTCTCAATTCATGCCATATTTTAATGGGTGCAGAGTGTTTTTACTTGGCATCAGTTATGAGTTGGTTTTGAAACAATTCAGTTATTACACCAACTGGGATGATTACTGATCTCTCCATTCCTTTGGGGTGACTCTGCCAACAGGGGACAGGTTCCATTCTATTCCAATTTGTGTTGCTGTATATGCCCACACAGCAATACAGAAAGTGGCTCCACTAGCTAATATGGCATTACCATATTTGTCATGGAAATCAGGTGTCCTTTTCTGGTGGCTCTGCCTTGCCACTGTTTGTGGGATGCTTTGAACTCGGAGACGACTTAGAGCGGTTCTGGCCATAGGAAACATCCTGAAGCTGAAAACAGAACCGAGCAACTACAGCTGCCGCTTTGCTACAACTTGGTACCAAGTCTCCTTGCAAAAAGCCCTGAAAAACAAAATGAGACTTTAGTTTTAATCCCAGCTCTGCCACTAATTAGCTATTTGACTTTCAGTCCCTGGCCTCATTTTCATATCTGCAAAAAGAGGCTAAAAGACTAAAGCAGTGTCCCTTACTTTGCGGGGGGGGGGGGGGGGAATCCTTTCAGTACCTAAAAAAGAGCAAGAGACATTTCCCCCAAATATGCAAGAAATTATGCTGAGTGTTTCAGAGTTCAAAATCTATTCTCTTATTTATTTAAAGGGCATCCTAGTAGATCTCCTATAAACCCTCAAATTCTAAACTTTACATACACACACACACACACACACACACACACTCGCGTTGAAAATATGTATACTCACATTCAAAACAGCTAATGAAAATCCATACTTTCACCTCAAAATTATTTTTTTCTTTGGTTTACAGTGGACTTACAGGGATTTGTTTTTGTTTTTTGTTTTTTTTGTTTTTTTTTAAGAATTTAATTGTGGGTGCCTGGGTGGCTCAGTGGGTTAAGCCTCTGCCTTCAGCTCAGGTCATGATCTCAGGGTCCTCGGATCATGAGTCCCTCAGAGTCCCACAGAGTCCCGCATCCGGCTCTCTGCTCAGCAGGGGGCCTGCTTCCTCCTCTCTCTCTCTCTCTCTCTCTCTCTGCCAGCCTCTCTGCCTACTTGTGATCTCTCTCTGTCAAATAAATAAAAATCTTTTAAAAAAGAATTTAATTGTATTTACTATGTATATTTGGTTCATTTTTAAGACGTTTAGAAGCAACTGGAATACAAGTATCCACTTACTTGGAGGTAACCAAACTTACTCAGGCTCAAGAGGCTCTATTACCCATTCATAAAAATAGGGGACTTCAAATTTACATACAGCTCACATAATACTGGGCATCAAATGACAAAACAAGAATAATTCTAGAAGAGGTTTTTAATGGGAATTAAAGGAGAAAAATAATGACCAAAAAAGGGACATCATATATATGATCCAATGACTGATGACAACTCTATTACATCATAAATACACATATTAAATGCAGACAAAAGTACAATACTTCAACAACGTAAGAGACCACTCCAAAGGTACGTGGTCTAGTCTTTCATCAATCAGAATTAATATGTTTATAAAAGCTACTTTAATCAATCAGAATTGATAGGTTTATAAATGCTACCTAAAATACAAATATATTGGATATACTGTGAAATGAAATGCCACAGTAAAAAACAAAAACAAAAAACCTGAGGAATGAACTACACGGCCCTTTTCAAATTCTGGAATTTTGAGGCGAAGGCAAATAGCCATACATTTGTAAATCAAATACATTAGCTTAACAAATATTTCATCATAATTCAAACTAACTTCCCGGAAGAGTATGAAGCCTGCTATTTAAGGTTGACATAAATTTGCCTTTTTCACGTAGAAAGGTAGTGGGAAATTGTAAAACAGAAACCTATTTCCCTGCTTCAGAAATCTACAAATGTTAGGACTATAAAATAGAGGTATAAAGACATGATAAATGATAGCTGCATTAGTATCTTTTACTAGTCTACCTGGTCCTTCTTTTACTTCTCTCCCTCTCTTAACACTTGTTCTTTCAAATTCTTTCCACACTTTCAACCTCTGCTAAACACATTTGTACCTTCCCTCATTCCCTTATCCTTTACTCCATTTGGAAAAGTCTAAAAAGAGAATCTCTTCTGGGTCAGCTATATTCCCCAGCAACCCCAAACTCCACTTATAAACAAATTGGGGATATCTAGAGTTACTCTGAGCCAAGAAATCCTTTCTTCCTCTGGAGATGGTGCTGCAAGTCTACTAGGTGTACAAGTCTAAGCTGACCTTTTTTTTTTTTACATATCAAAATTCAGCATTTTGTTAAACAAGAAAATGAAAAATCTAGGCAGGCCAGAGAAATATTAGCCTTAAATTATTTTCTAAAACACTTAAGAATCCCACTTTAGTCTCTTTGATGATTCTCCCTCAAAGAAATTTTGGGGTTTTTCCTAAATAAATATACAAAAATCGTATTTACACATTCTTTCTGAGAATGCCTCTGATACATTAAATCTTCCTAGGAAACTGAATTCTCCTGATATAAAAATGACAGCTATACTTAATGATATAATGTATGTTTAAGGGAGAAAACCAGAAATGAAAAATTGATATCTTAAAAGACAAAACTATGGCATAATCAAATTAAATGACTATCCAATTTTCATGCTTGTGGCCCCACTAAAACAGTAGTTTTGTATGCTCAAAAACTTTGGCTCTTAATAATTTCTCAGAACAAGTTTCAGCCAGAAAAACTGAGGAAAGGAAGGCTGATTCCCTAAATCAGCATTTTCATTTTAACAAGTTGATGAAAATCTTTAAAAAATGTATCAACACTTCCTAAACTCCCTGAACAGTATCAAAAAATCTAATTTAATACTTGCTTGATGGCTCAAGATTACCATCACGAACAATATTTACTAGGCTACGTCCTCCTAATAATGCCCTCAAGGCCTTGCTCAGCAGGGTTACTGGCCCTTTAGCTGAAGAGCTAAGGGCAACTGCCCCGCTAGCCTAGAGCCCGCTCAGGCTCTTTTTCTCTCTCCTTCCTTGCAGAAGTCAGGCTCCCCTTTCTCATGATGCCATTTATCTTAATAGTTGCATCCCCACTTCCGCCACCGCCAAGTTCTTCTAAAATGCTGGTTTACATCCTCTAGGAGTTTGGAAACTAGATAACCATTGTTTTTAGAGCTGTGTATAAGTAAAAGTAAATGACCTCTGAATAAAGGCCTGAGGTTTTCTTTTGTGAGGTAAGTGCTTAATCTTGAGTCTTGATAATTGGTGGATTTAGCTTGGTAGCTTCAAAAGCCCACCTTTGTCCCCGTTTGTTCTCAACTGTATCCCACAGAGAAAATGAGAGAAATTAATCAGATTAATTAATTAATTAATCAGATTAATCAGAGAAAACAAATACAGTACTTCTTTCCATAAAAGTGCCATAAACTCAAAAAGGTAAATTCTTGAAGTACTTCTCATTATTAGAAACACATGCTGTAACTGCATGTCTGATTACTTTAATCACTACTGCCAGCAGCAGTTAACGAAAGTGAACTTATTTATCTATCAGTCACCACACAAATCTCACTTTCTCTCAGAAAAAAAAAATTACTTTTTAGATAAACATACACTAATAACATAAGAAGGCTCTATGATTTTTTTTTAAATATTTCATTTATTTCTTCGACAGAGAAAAACACAGTGAGAGAGGGAACACAAGCAGTGGAAGAGGGAGAAGCAGGCTTCCTGCAGGACAGGGAGTCCGATGAGGGACTCCATCCAAGAACCCTGGGATCAGGACGTGAGCAGAAGGCAGACGCTTAAAACTTAACGACTGAGCGGCCCCGCGGCCCAAGACCACACCTCCTCCCTTGCAGCCGAAGCGCCCCAGGCTCTATGATCTCTAAGACAAACATCTTTTTTCAAGAGAACTAGACACACCCAGATCTTGGTTTCTAAATACCATTCTCCCATAAAACGAAGCAAAGCTTCTTAGAAAAATAGCTGATTCTAAGCCCAGGATGAAGAAAATACTAATAGTGCCAGAAAGGAAGTGCTTAGACAAAATTGAGGGAACTGTCCCATCCTGAAAGAGTTCTCTTAGCCTGGCTGCAACTGTTTGAGCAACAAAATGAATAACCCTAGATTATATAACTCATGTGAGTCCATACCGATATACATTATTGAATAAATAAATAAGTGGAAAAGGGACACATCTTCTCTACAGAAGAATTCTAACTAATAATGTAAAAGGACTGAAGGGAATAAAAACCATACTTAGAACAACTCCAGCAATATTTGGTGCAGGCATGATACACTGACAATGATAAAATTAGTGGGTAAAGCTTTAAAAAGAATATATTTGCACAATCTCAAAGTATTTCCCCTCCAGATACGTAACTATGGTGGTTTTAGTATATATCCACAAATTCTTTGACACTCCTCCCTCCAATAGCTGGAGTTTAATTTTCCTCCTCCTGAATGTGGCTTGGGATTTAGTGATTTATTTGTAATGAAAAGCAAAAAACCTGCGGCTTTAGGGGCACCCGGGTGGCTTAGTCAGTTAAGTGTCTGACTCTTGGTTTCAGCTCAGGTCGTCATCTCAGGGTCTTAAGACAGAGATCTGCGTCGAGTTCTGTGCTCAGTCAGCTTGAGATTCTGTCCGTCTTCCTTCCTCTTCTGCCCCTTCCCTGGCCAAGGGCCTCAATCTCTTTAAAATAAAAAAATCTATCTCCAACCTGTGGCTTTATAGTGGACAAATGAGTCAGATATCACCTTAAGCAAGTGATCAAGGTTAGCATGACCAATTAAAAGTCATGTTGATATCAACATACCCACCTGAAATGATGCAGTGTGTAACACTGTTACTTATGTGATATTCTTGCAAAAAATGCACAGCCTCTATCTAATCATGAGGTAAGTATCAAACAACTCAAATTGAGGAACACTGTACAAAAGCACCTACCCAGTACTCTTCAAAAGTGGCAGGGTCATGAAAGACAAAGAAAGACCAATAAACTGTCACAGATTAGGGGAAATGAAGGAAACACAATGAATAAAAGCATTATGGTATCCTGGATTGGATTATCAAAGAAGAAAAGGATGTTAGTAGAAATGCTGGAAAAATCTAAATCAAGTCTGTACTTTACTTAAAAATACTGCACCAATGTTAATATCTAAATTGTGATAGAAGTAGCACAGTTAACATTAGGGGAAGCCAGATAAATAGCAAATGGGAATTCTCTGTACTATCCAACTTTTCTGTAAATCTGAACTTATTTCAAAAAGGAAAGTTTAAAAAAAAATCCCCTAAACTTGATATGGTTACTTAGTATGGTTATTACCTAGGCCCTAGCAAACAGGTCACAAATATCTAAGCCACAAAGATCCTCTGGGCCACTTTAATATAAATTCCTAATATTACAATTTAAAGATTAACAGGGCTTTCCATGTCAAGAGAAAGGGTAGGAAGACTCTAGAGAAATGTGTGGCCAATTGTACCTTTTCACCCCCTTCACCCATTTAGCTCAATCCCTACCTTCCCCCACCTCTGAACAACTACCAACACATTATCTATAAGCTTGATTTTTTTTTTAGATTCCACATATAGAAGAGACCATACAATATTTGATTTTCTCTTAGTACACTTAGCATAATACCCTCAAAGTTCATTCACGTTATCATCAATGGCAAGATTTCTTTTTTATGACTGAATATGCCGTGTGTGTGTGTGTGTGTGTGTGTGTGTGTGTGTGTGTGTTTAAGAGAAAGAGAGAGAGAGAGAGAGATCAATTGATCTTGGCTATAACAAATTGTGTTTCAATGAATATGAATCTTTTTGAGTTAGCTTTCATTTCCTTTGGAAAAATACCCAGAAATGGAATTGCTGGATCATACGATAGTTCTATTTTAAAATTTTTTTACTAACCTCCACAGAGTTTTCCACAGTTGCTGCACTAATTCACATTCCTACCAGTAGTGCACAAAGGTTCCCTTTTCTCCTCCACATTCTTGCCAAGAATTGTCTTTTTGATAATGGTTATTTTAACAGGTGAGGTGATACTTCATTGTGGTTTTGATTTACATTTCCCTAGCAATTACTGATGTTGAATATCTATGTACTTGATAGTCATTTTTTAAGTCTTCTTTGAAAAAATGTCCATTCATACCATCTGCCCATTTTAATCAGTTTTTTCTGCTATTGAATTGTATGAATTCTTTGTATCATTTTAAAATCAGAAAATACGATCTGCATATTTTTTATCTCATTTTAAAAGGTTGCTTTTTTATTTTGTTAATTATTTCCTTTGCTGTGCAAAAGCTTTATAGTTTGATATAGTTCCATTTGTTTATTTTTGCTGTTGTTGTCTTTGCTTCTGGAATCAGATCCTAAAACTCATCAGCAAAACCAATGTCAAGGAGCTTACTGCCTGTTTTCTAGTTTTATGGTTTCGGGTCTTACACAAAAATCTCTGGTAGATTTTATTTTTGTGTATGGTATTTTATTATTTTGCATGTGGCTGCCCATTTTTCCCAACACCATTTTTTGAAGAGATCATCCTTTCCCCACTTCATTTTCATGGCTCCTTTGCCATTAACTGACATATAAGTAGGTTTATTTCTGGGCTCTCTAATTCTGCTCAACTTATCAGTTTGCCTACTTTTATGCCAACACCATACTATTTTGATTACTATAATTCTGTAATATAGTTTGAAATCAGGAACCATGATATGGCTCCAACTCTGCTTTTCTTTCATAAGAATGCTTTACTATTTGAGGTTTTTAGTGCTTCTATACATATCTTAGGATTGTTTGTTTAGGATTGTTTAGGATTGCCTATTTCTGGGGAAAATGCAATCACATCTGTTTTGATGAGTCCAAAATGTACTACTTTAAAGGAGAAAAACTAAAAACTGCAAGTTACGGTATATAAAGACATAGGCAGAATATTAAATGGAAAAAAATTAAGTCAAGGAAATTATTCATAGGTAGCAAGTAGGAAGTAAAGGCGTCCGAGAAGAATATATAAAGGGCTCCAAAGGTACCAGTAATATTATACTTTTAAGGTGATTAGTGGGTACACAAATTTATTGTTTTGCTTTATAATTCGTACACCTATTATATTCTTTCATATATTTAATTATAAAAGGGGTTAGGAGGAAGTTTATCTTTTTAAGTTTTACCTTATAAAAGAGCCTACCAACTAAACATAATTCATTAAGTGCTCTAATTTTTCACTCTGTAAAATTCCAAACTTAAAGGTAACATCTGAGGCACCTGGCTGGCTCAGCCGGTTAAATGTACAACTCTTGATTTTGTCTCAGGTCATGATCTCAGGCCCTGCGTCCAGCTTGGTGCTCAGTGGAGTCTGCGGAAGATTCTCTCTTTCCCTCTTCTTTGCCCCTCCCCTCACCATCTAAAATAAATAAATCTTTCTTTTAAAAGGTTACGTTTATTTTCCAAACCTAGAAAATAGCCATTTCTAAAAACAACTGCAGAAAGTATGTCACCCATTCAAGGCCTACAATGTAAAGCAAGTTTAGTTAATTAAAGTCCAATGTTACATTAAGAAATCTACCCTTCCTCCCTTTAAAAGAACTGTTTCCATTATCTCTATTACCATTCTGGAATAAAGTATTTTTCCCTCTACAAAAGTACGAAGTTTGTATATGCTAGAAAAGATAATTAAGAGAAACCCACCTGGGCAGACAGCACATAATTCTGAATACTCTTGTCCCCCTTACTACCAGACCAAAGTTAATGCCACGTCATGATTAAAAACATCTTCAGATTTTGAAATATTTTATGCACCTCATTTTCTAAAAGCCACAAGTTATTCATAAAAGGCTCTCAAAATCGGGCGCCTGGGTGGCTCACTTGGTTGGGCGACTGCCTTTGGCTCAGGTCATGATCCTGGAGTCCCAGGACTGAGTCCCACATCAGACTCTCTGCTCGGCAGGGAGTCTGCTTCTCCCGCTGACCTCTCTCCTCTCATGTTCTCTCTCCCGCCCCCCAAAAAAAACAAAAAACACCACACACACACCAACAACAACAACAAAAAACTCTCAAAATTAAATATTAGGATTTTTTTTTTTTTTTAAGATTCCTACAGTAAATGCCATGGGTTAGTTACCACACCTCGGTATAACAGTATAAAAAATTCAACAGAAAGGTACTTCCTTCAACTTTCTAATTATTTCCATGACCAAAAATAATAAAAACAGAAGGTTTGCTCTAAATACAAAACACTAAAGTGGGCCTAGGCTCAACAGCCACACCTAAATATAGTATTTCCAGCAGAGAGGCCTGGCCAAAATCCATCACTACGACAAGCCTAAGCTATAAGTTATCAAAAGTATACTTATAAATGCTAACTCTGGTCAGCATTAAACTATTTTTTAAATGTAAATTAGTTCAGTCTAAGTTTATTATATCCTTCCTCAGTGAGAAATACTTGATTTCATATGAAAATAATTATTTACTTAATTGTGCTGTAAGATCAAGTTCTGAGTTCAAAAGAAAAAATTCCCAAACACCCAAAGCGTACAAAAGTAACCAAGGTGAATTTTTAAAACCACCTTTCTTTTCATGGGGGCATTTTATTGCATTGGGAAATTTTGTTTTTGAAAAACTATAAAATTGAGAAATTAAGGTCACTGGAGAAATCAAAAGAAAATAAAAAGAACCCATAGAAAGTTTTATTACTTCTACTTATTACAGGTCTCTTGAAAATAGGAACAAACTTTTAAAAATGTACTTAATAGGATTATAATTTGAAGCACAGTTATGATTTTTAAAAAATAACACGTATAGTCTAGTTAGTCTATCAATCTAAATTACTCTAACATTTGTACCCTGACTTCCTGAATCTAACTAAAACATTCCTGCCTTGATGCCAGTTTCCTAGTCAGGCTTTCTGAAAAGACTAATGAAGGAATCTCAAGTTTCCCAAACTGAGCATAAACCAAAATGCAAACCACTGCCTCCTCGGTGCAGTTGTAAGCAGTTAACACTCAGAATGATAAATCACTCCTAAATCAAAGCAGTTTTTATTGATGACAATGACAACAAGCACAGTAGCCAGCTGGTCAGTCTTAGGGAGTCAGCATACTTTTAAGGTAACAGAAGCTTCAAACTATAGTGCCTGGAAACAGACTTCATGGAACCACATTATCTTTAAATAAATAAACCGCAACTGAATGAAGTAAAATTATAGGTAGCTCTAAGAAATATACCTCACCACTTAAGTGTTCCCAAAATGACCAATGGCAAGCAAAGTTTCCTGGGGTTCCTCCTCCTTGCCCTTATTTATTTCTCCCTTGAGTGCTGGCTTATCCCTGGCTGAAGCATCACCTTCATGAATCATTTTTTTCTCCGTTCATGAGGTAAGGGTAGTATTTGCTTTCTATACTACTTACTACTTTGGAGTCCTGTAAATATTAGTAACAACAATAATCATCAGGTGATTATGCAGGTCAAGTATTTAAAGTTCACAGAAGTGTTAACCATTAGAGTACCAGGAAGTGATTAAAAACAAAAACAAAAACAAACTACCAACAGCAGCCTGTAACTGTCAGAGGGCTTTATTAACCAAACTGAGGGAAAATGTGTTAAAGGTGGCAATCGAGTAGACTGCATACTTTTTTAGCACCCTTTATTTGTGATACTAATGATTTCTTTTTTTAGTAAATCATACAAATGATAAATCACTTCAAGCGAAAATACTCAAGTCTCTGGGATGTGTCCCCATTTATTGCCACCCCTTCCCCTTCCCAGCAGAATGGGAAAGCTGATGAGTCAAACTCAAACCATCCACAGCCATCCATGTCTCCTGCCTTCAGCGATACCCATTTCATAGATGAGGCATAGCAGAATTTGAGCAAATCGCCATTTTTCTTCCCACCTGATACTACCAAACTGTTGGAGGGGGAAAAGTGAGTGGAAAAGATAATCCAGGAAGAGCAGCAGAGAGAAAGAAGGAAGACAAAGAAGAAGCTGAGGATGTCAGAAGACAAGAGGCTTATAGGATACTACTAGGTTCAGAGCTTCTAAGAAGCAGTAGAGGTTTACCAATTTGGAACACATGATGTTTCTAAAAAGGAAAGCGTTCTTTCATTCCAGTGAAGTACTTAGCAGTCAGTCCATGATGTTCAGCACCCCAGCCCATCTCTGTGCCTTTTCAGTTAAACTGGCAGAGGGGTAAATGATTGTTCACACATCCCGCCAACCCTCCTTTTTGGTTACTGCCTGAATCACACCTAGAGATCAATCAGTGGACAGGTATTTCACACAGACTGCCCTCCCACAACTGCTTCATATCTGCTCCTGTCCTAAAATAGCCATACTTACATGCAGAGAGGTAAAATGTATGGAAAGGATGGAGTGGCTCCCCCACAAAGCTTTGCATAGTCAGCATCACTATCTGTCCCAGCTATGCTAAGAATGTTACTCTTGGAACTATGACAACAAAATCCCCATATAAAATACCACCACCACCATCACCACAACTACTGAACACCTTTTGACATCCAGACTGGGATGACTTAAGCAGAAGAGAGTTGGGAGATAGTACAAATGGCCTTATTCAAACCTAGACTATTAAAACAATCAAATAAAAAAAAGCATTAAAAGTCTGGAAATTCAATAAAGTAAATTAGAAAATAATAACAATTATTTTAAAAGCTATATAATCCTAATAAACAATACTTTGCAGTGCACCTTTTAGTAATATTAAACACTGAAGAAAAGTCAATGTGCAAACTATATATGCTAAATACTGGGTCTAAAACTCAAACAAAACGGTTTCTCTTATAAAACTCAGTTTGTATGACTTAGCATGTGAAACCATCATGACTGAAAATAAATCCTGGGTATATCCTATAAGGATAGGTACTATTTTCTCAATTACTACTCCACTGTATTATGAACCTAGGATGAAACAGAACACTTACCAGGAATCAATATTCTTAAATGTAAATGCCAAAAAGAAATCTTACAGAATGGCCACGGGGACTCAAAGAGGAAAAAGATGCTTTGGTTATAAGGACGGTCAGGATGACAGTTTTACCATTTAATGAGGTTTCCCAGCATAGTCCCCTTGCAAATGGCATTACAAGTATATAATGTCAAAATATCCTGCATTCTACCTATTACTCTCTACTCCTCCTGGCACCACATGATTTTCTCAGAATACCTCGAAGTCCCTAAGTCAAGACTAGTCTCATTCAATTCTAGGCCAACTACTGTCTTACCTTTTCTTTGTTCCTAAAATAGGCTTATTCGGACATCCACATGACCAATGTTCTCACCATACTCCCATACACCTCTTGGTTCAAAGTTTTTGTCTTATTGCCTCTAAGTGTATCAGATTAGGTCCTATGTGCCTTTCTGAGGTTCCAAATTCCTTCAACAGTTTCTTTCAGACTGCCTACCTATCATATCTCCTCCGCCAGCACAATCCTTGTATGGTCACGTACGCAATCTCATTTATACCACACTGTCTCCAATTTAGCTTAATCAGCTACGTTTTCTAAACCTTGAGGGCAGTAAATGTGAGACTGATCTGTGACAAACAGTGGCAGACAGAAACCATGAATAGTAACCGTATCAAAAAGGCTGGGCCTGCACAGTCAGAGGCTTTGCATGGCACCTGCTCTTCGTCCAACCCCAGCCCACGGCTTGAGACATTTAACCAATCAGGACTTAGTTTTCTACTATAAAATGTGAGAGCTAAACTAGGTAATATGTCCATCATAAGGTAAGGTTATGTCCACCACTATTTCACTTCTCTCAGATAGTTATATTCAACTGTACAGATTATTACTACTTTTTTACAAAAAATTTGTTTTGCAAACATGTGAAACATAGAGGGGGAGTCTTAAAAATCACCACCCTATAGAGCTAGGGCTAAGTTTATCATCCATATGCTCTTCTGAACACAGATGATTTGGCCTTAAGTATCTCTTGAATGAGGAAAGGTAGACTGACTAGAGTCTATCCCTGAACTTATCTTTACATTCAGGAGGGGATCAAGGTGAGTCTGCTGGATTACCAAATGTTGTGAGTAAGTGTATTCCAGTGAGTCAAAAAAAAGAAGGAAAAAAAAGAAGAAGAAAGAAGAAGAAAGAAGAAGAAAGAAGAAGAAGAAGAAGAAGAAGAAGAGGAGGAGACTAAATTTCAAACTTGGAATCACAGCCTAAACTGGCAAGAAATTTTAATTTTTACACATAATCTCACATAGATTATTCAAATCTAGATGAACAAGAAAAACTCACCAGTTCATGCAGTTTCCTCTGGTAAATATGCTCCTTCTTCTCCCTCTAAAAGTCCTAGTCACCTTTATGACCTATTTTAAATTTGATCATCCACAAAGTCAAAGATCATTACTATGTAAAACTTCACCACCTGCCACACAAAAAGTATTTGTTCTATCCTCTATGCACCAAAGTACTTTCTGCAGATTGTTATTATAGCCTCTTAGCACACAACACTATAGTGAATTGTTTATATGCCTGTCTGTCCCAGTGGACTGTAAACTGTTTTATTCATCTTTGTGTCCCCAGTACCTACTAGGACCAGGCACATGGCTGACACGCACTAAATATTCACTGGATTGAATTGAATAGAACAGAAAACTTCCTATTCAACCAACCAGCATAGCTTTGGATGTGAACATCCCAAACATTCATGCTCAGACATGTTCTGCTATACTGGGAGACAAAAGCAAACTCCCAAGCACCCTGTAAATTCAGGTCTCACAGAAACCTGGGGGCAACAGTTTTTTAAAAGATGTTTTTAAAATCTTCATACCCATGGAGCAGAAGTCAAAAGCTTCCGTGATCTTGATTTTCAGTAGGAATACAGATCGTAAAAGCAGGGACTCACTATAATTTAAAAACAAAAACAATTCCTACTTCTAATGGATTTGGAGGCCAAGAAAAATTAAATTGAATTTCCCTAGTATCTTTAAAGTAATGCTCTGCTAATTGTCCTAATATTCATGACATTCTTCCGTCTGGGAAGGTAATGGGTTGGTTACATGGAATATCCACTCCCTCTTATTATCTAGTCTCCTACTATATGAAAAATTAGTATTTTTCCCACACCATCTCCAACGTATAGAACCTAGGAGGCTGCCATTTTTCTATTTCACACAAAATCTGAAAAGAGAACTGGGCCTCATGCCAAAGAATTGTCAGTTTTTCAAACGAGAGTACCCTACCAAATCAGTCCTCTTTTTAAAAGAGATTAAAATATAAGTACACTTCAAAATGTGAGGTCAACATTTTAAAACCTCTAGCCTTTCTGTATCCTGAACACACTCTAAGCTCTTTTCTCTGGCCTGTTCTTCATAGCATTAAACAGAACTGTGGCATGTCTTCTAGTCTCAAAGATTTTTCCCATACTCCTCAATTTGCCAAAGACTATTCCATTTACCAGAGTAAAATATTAAGTCATGATCTGCTATTTCAAGAAGACTCCTGCAAAGCAGGTTAGGTAGAAAAAATATTCTGAACTGTATGTTGGCTACATATAATTATCCTTACCACATTCTCATAAGAAAACCAAATTCTATGAGAAAGTACTTAACTTAGAAAACCATCAATATTGGGACACCTGGGTGACACAGTCAGTTAAGTGTCCAACTCTTGGTTTTGGCTCAGATGGTGATTTCAGGTTGGTGAGATCTGGCAGCGTGGGGCTCTACACTCAGCAGAGAGTCGGCTTAAGACTCGCTTTCTCCTTCTCCCTCTCCCCCTCAGCGAATGTCTGTGTATGTGCACGGTCTCTCTCAAATAAATAAATCTTTAAAAAAAAACAAAAACAAAACAACAACAACAACAACACCACCACCACCAATATCAGGAATCCCTCCAAAGTTTTTTTATACTGGGACAAATCACTTAGAAATAATAGCTTGTCCTTATCTAATAAAGTTGAAACTATATACATTCTGTGACTCAACATTTCCATTGCTAAGTATATATGCACTAGAGAACTGTCTGTACACACCTACCAAGATACATAATCAACAACTCTTTCCATCATTGTTAATGATACCCCAAAACTGGAAGGAACCCGATGTAGGGTAGAGATATAAAATAGATTATTATACAGCAATGAATACGCTACAGGCAACCATATAGATCAATCCTGTAACGCTGAATAAAAGAAGCAAACATAAAAAATGCATAAAATGTAGCTCTATAAGTATCTGTTCAACTATAGACATATGTTTTATGTACTGTTCAATATGTATTTTATACTTCACAATAAAAAAGCAGGCTTCTAGCTTAAAAACTCAAGTCTCCACACATAAAATCCTTATTTTCATTTCAGTTACAGCATTTCTAACTCTGTCTTTCCACCAGACTATAAACTGCTTGAGGGTGGAGGTTGATTTTATTCATTTTTGGGCTCCCAAAACATCATGGTACACAGCAGATGCTCAACAGATACTGAATGGATAGATTTATGAGTGAATTATGGACACAGGGAAATCTCATACAGCAAGGAAATTGCCATGTGGCAGAAAGCTGGCAAAGAGCTGGTTTTAAAAGTCCCAAATTTTAACAAGCTGAACACATTTCAGATGCTTTTTTCTAATAAATGGCTCCATTCAGACACAGTATAGTTTTAGCATGTAATTTATGAAAAGTGCAAGATATTTCTGAGCTTAAGTTCAGTCACCAAATTCTGATTTTCCTTTTGCAATATAGCTGCCAGACTCCTGGTTGTCTAACTGTATTAATAATTTCTTAATTTAAATACAAAAACACATGCACAACCCTCTTTATGAGTTTACCCCCAAGAGCTCTAAAATGTTTCTCCATTAAAAAGCACATCTCAGCACATCCTGCTGTTCTTAGAGCTGGAATGCTTTCCTCTTCCCAGTCTCCCATGGACCATAGGACTGAAATTAGCTATTCATTACATGTGAAGGAGCGCTGGCTAGAGCAGAGCCCTGCAGAGAAAGACCGCTATTTCACATGTCAATTTCAGAACCAAAGCATCTGCTACCTTACTAATATGTATATTTAATGTCTCTGCATAATGTGCAGAATTATATGCTGTTCATTGCCTGTTTGCTCTGTTATTAGGCACTCTTAAGCAGCATCATTCTAAATTATTCCCCTTGAAAAACGTGGATATTTTATCAGGTCTCTTCCCTGGCGTTGTCTGTAGGAGAGGGTCCAAATTAGTAGCATACAGAATATTGAAAACCAAAAAATCATGACTCAGAGGAACATAATTGAACATGACAAGTTTCTGGCCTGTAATTACTAGCAATTTACTTTGAATCCTAGGCTCCTTTACTCCGAGATATGATTTTACATTAGGTTGCCATAGTGGGGAGAAGGTCTTCGGAAAGAGGTGCTAAATTTTTAACAGTTGTTAGTAAACCCAGAATATAGGAGTTGCTGTTTTTCTGGAAAGTCTATATACTTGTGTTAAAAGTCGTATATCTAGCAAGTCCCTCTCTTATCAACTCATTAAAGATATTAATTTAATTAATATTATAGTTTTTTTTATTTTTCCTTATAAATTGTGGTACTACATGTCATTGAATGAAGCCTCTAAAAGGGGTGAAGAGAAAGGGTTAGCCTTAAGCTCCAGAGACCTCATATTATAGACCTCATATTATATAATTGCTTTTGTTCATTAACCTTCATAATAAGCAGGAAGCTGAGAATATTCAACAGTTAAGAAGCACCCTAAACGGCAATATTACACTAGTCAAACCTAGGTGATTCTAGATGTATGATGAAGAACTAATGCATGTGTTAACAAAATTAAAAGTGTCACACTGGCACAATCATCTGGACCATTTTGCCATGGTTAGTATTGCTTTGATTAACATAACATGCTCAGATGAATAACTAAGGTTATGCTAGCTTTATCAATCATCCACGCTGGTTAACGAAAACTGCCTTTGGTTACAGAAGGCAACTAGTGGATCTTGGTTTTGCATGTACTAGGCCTTGGTTACAGAAGGCAACTAGTGGATCTTGGTTTTGTATGTACTAGGCCTACTGGTATGATGTAGATACAGTGGCCACAGTGATTACTGGCACTGAACCACTTGTTTTTACCCAGAATTCTAAAACATGAGGCCTCAAAATCTGGTCATAAACTTTAAAAGATTGATTGAGGGGCACCTGGGTGGCTCAGTGGGTTAAGCCTCTGCCTTTGGCTCAGGTAATGATCTCAGAGTCCTGAGATGGAGCCCCGCATTGGGCTCTGTGCTGAGCAGGTAGCCTGCTTCCTCCCTGCCTCTCTGCCTACTTGTGATCTCTCTGTCAAATAAATAAATTAAAAAAATCTTTTTTTTTTTTTCTATTTATTTATTTGAGAGAGAGACAGTGAGAGAGAGCATGAGAGGGTAGAAGGTCAGAGGGAGAAGCAGACTCCCCGTAGCTGGGAGCCCGATGCGGGACTGGATCCCAGGACTCCAGGATCATGACCTGAGCCGAAGGCAGTTGCCCAACCAACTGAGCCACCCAGGTGCCCATAATATCTTTTTTTTTTTTAAGTTTTTTTAAATTAAAAATTGTTTGATTTTCCCTCAGATGGAGAAATTTAGGTTCCAGCAATCCAAAAAATAAATGTACCACAGCATGTCCATTACCATTCACCCCGCAGTATCTTTTACAAGCTTGTGGCTGTTGAAGCAACCCTAGAGCCTCTACTTCCCTTCCCTTATGTGGTAGTATCTTTTTTGCTTGCTTTTTGTGTAATTCTACGGCAGCTAACGTAGTTGGGAGTGTGTGCGATTTGATGCATATGTTCATACTCTTAGCCTTCCCCCTCCTCTCAGCTAGAAGAGGTAAACAGGGCAAGATCTAAGAATGGTTTCTGATCAACTGGCAAAACACAAGTTAGATTATGGGCAGTAGAAATGAGCACAGGCTGATACAATTAAAACCATCAAGGTTATTTCAGGTTGAAAATCATTAAAACCTGGGAAGACAGGCCAGTTACACTGTTTTTATATTATCATAAACAAACTAGTCCTATCTCTGAGGGGCAGAAACCATTAAGGGACCTCTACATTTGGGCACTGTATCACAACCACAGTTTTACAATTGTTATATATTTAGCATTTATCTTCCCACTATGAGGTTATGTTCCAGAGAACTAGGGTCACCTATTTGTCCCAGCGTAATGCCTAATGATAATGATGACTCAATAAGTATTTGTTGTGAACGCATGTGGGCATGAATGCCAGAAATAAATAATATGGGATTAGTAGGAACTAGCATACAAACCAACCCACAGAAGTAGAGAGAACCAATTATCAAACCAGAAAAGAGTTGAGGGTGACCAAGACTTGCAAGAATAAGCTAGTTCAGGGGCGCCTGGGTGGCTCAGTGGGTTAAAGCCTCTGCCTTGGGCTCAGGTCATGATCTCATGGTCCTGGGATCGAGCCCCACACATCAGGCTCTCTGCTCAGCAGGGAGCCTGCTTCCCTTCCCCTCTCTCTGCCTGCCTCTCTGCCTCCTTGTGATCTCTGTCTGTCAAAAAAATAAATAAAATCTTAAAAAAAAAAAAAAAGAATAAGTTAGTTCACAGCCTGACTAATGTCCTGATCGGAGGCTAGAGAAGCTTTATATATTTAATGAATAGTATGGCACCTACCTAGCAAAGATTTTAACAAATAAACTCCAACAACAGCATACATGTAAGAAAAACCAAAATTGGAGAAAATACTCTCCAACATTATCAACCTGTAAAATTTAAGATTAAGATTACTATCACTGTATTGTTTAGTTAAGACACTGGTCGGGTGATGTCTAAAATTGCTACCAACATCTCATTTGGTGATCATTAAATAGTGATGAAAGTTTCTTTAATATGATAATTAATTGTTCCTCTTAATTATACATTATCGACTACAGGCCAGAAAATAATTTTTAGTTGATGATATCCCATTTTTAATCAGCATCTCAAAAACAGAATTGAGTTCTTTGTCATCTAAAACCACCACAAACCAACAACCTTAGAAAACATAATAAATCAGCCTCTTATTGAATCAACAATGATTTTAAAATGTAATCCTTAACAGTTGTTTAAAATATGCATAACTAGGTTTGCAATAGTTATCCTGATTTAAAGCAAAAGCACATCTGTTTATGAGTAAGTAAATATAGTCTGACAGCAATTTGGAACATCTATCAGAAGGAATCAACTGCAAGCTTAATAAGCATTATTTGTATTCCACATAATACTCTATTTGTTCTTCTTAGCCACTGCAGTAATAAAACACACTGAAACTCATTTAGTGTGTACTAAATCCAATGCACCTAGGCAAAACACTGAAAATTTCATTTGGATGGTTCCCAGCCCATATAGCCTAACTTTTTAAAGTATTACTACCATCTGGTTACTAGTCTGTGTTTACCAAAACAGTAGCTGTGCACACATTTCTGTAGCAGCTGTGGTCAGAAACTTTAAATCAATCTATTTGGCTAAATGAAAACTCTTCAAGGGAAAAACAAATACAGTATTTTGAATTTATACCTAAAATTAAGTTCCATTACTGGTTTTAATAACATTCCCCAGGGAAAAAATAGTAAGATTTTAAGTGGTACTTGAGACATCTTAATTATTTATATTTTCTATCATTTATCAAATGACAGAAGGTCTACAGAAATCAAGTGAATTACCCAAGGTCAAACAACTAGTTACTAGCTGGACTCTGTCCAGAACACGGGTATCTCCTGATTCCCAGCACAAGGGTCTTTTCACAGAATTGCTCCAACTGAATACTGGGATCCTAGAAATAGAATTATGTCAAGGGAAAATACCATTTACTAAATGCAGATTAAAATTATTTTTAAGAGCACAGCATTTTCATAAAATATAGAAGCTCATCATAAATTATAAAACCTGAGCTGTATTTGTTTCCCAACCATGGTAAAAGCTTCAAGTATCCTGTGAAATGTATAAGAATTTGATTTCATAAAACCTTCCCTTCCTTTTCACATCTGTCTCCCAACCCCTTCCATAACTAAATGGTAAAGCAAACGTCTACAAACCAATCCTATTATCTTGGTCAAGAGGCTGAGCTATTACTTTGGATCATGTTCCCTATTCAAGTAGAACTATATGCCACACTAAATGCTTTCCTGTAAATAGAAAGTCTTTTCCTGACTAGAATTATCAAACTTCCAAATGATTTTCTTACCCGTAAGAATCAAACCTAATCCCCAAATATAAATTAATGCAGAAATGTTCTATTCCTTGCTTAGACAGGAATGAAAGGCAAGAAGAAAAACATACTTGATAGAAATCTGTTGTTATTACAGTACTAGCAATATGAACTTAAAAACAAATTTCCAAGATGTAATAGTGACTATTTTAAGCTTCTTTGGGTTAATGACCAAAAATTGCTTTGACAAAAAATGAGCTATTTCCTTCTGTATTGCCTTTTCATGATACCTAAGAAGAAAAATCAAACTAACAATCCACTAAAACAAAGCATGTGTTCCAGTCTTCTATACAGAGTATGAAACTTTCAAAGGAAATAAGTGGATACTAGACTATTTGGGATAAGTGTACAAAAGAAGGGGTGGTTTGTATTTATAAGTAGACTGTTTTGTGTTTTGTCGGCTTCCTGATTTACTGGTCATTTATTTTAGAACATGAGAACCCAATGAAAAATTAAAACTCAGATTTTTTATCTACTTCCTAACATAACCAGAAAACAGCAGTTGGTATCAGTGCACAACATCTAGAACATACTGGGGATAAATTAACGTCACAATTTTTGAGACAAATGTACAACAGGTTTACACTTCCACATCTGTATCATAGGTATCTCTCAACAAACATCCTTACAGAGTTGTTAATAGACTAGAACAAGCAGTATTATTTCCATTTGACAGATCAAGAAACTCAAGAAGGTTAGATGACACATCAGGGCCCAAGGCTAGCTAGCCAGCTGTGATGAGAATCACAGTCCTTAGGTGCCAAGTCCAGCAGTCATTCCACAACACTGCCTCAGTTCATTTCACTTATTTCAATTAATTTGCAACAAGAATAACAGAAAAGCTAACCTACTGTTTTTGGTCTTCCTTTCTGGCTTCCAACACTCTGTGAACCCAGTGATTCACTATATTTGAGCCCAACATTGGGCTGAAAAGCTAGGCATGCACTTCCTACACACATCTGTAGATTCTATAAACTGAAGCCTATGGTTCATTTTGCACAGGTGGTTGGGATTCCATTTAACCACTTGTGTGTACACAATTCTTTCTAAATTCAAACCTAGCACAGGCTGAAGTTTCATGTTTTAGAGAAGAGGAAGCAAAATTGTTTTGAAATTCTCTGTGAAAAACAGCCTGTTGTATTAGAACAAACAGCAGCTTGTTCCTATCATTCCTTTGTTTGACAAGTCTGGGCTGGCTAGAAAGGTCATTTATGCCTCAAAGCATCAAATTAACATTTGAAGACATGAATTTTAAAAATGGCTATTTGCTTCTGTTCTGTGAATGGCAAATGCAGTTCACCAAAAAAAAGGTGGGGGGGGGGGGGACCCACGACAGACTTGGCCAAGTCTCCAAAAAGACTAAAAAACAGTAACAAAAACAGAAAAAGGAAACCCAAAACTTTTCCCAGGCAAACCAAGCATTGATTTTATATCCTCATCATTACATGCTATCTCTTAATTAAGTCTTATTCTTTAACAGGAGAATTAAGAAAGTAGTTAAAATTGTCAAAAGTTTAAGCAATACAGAGAAAAAAAATCACTAATTACCATTAAGATGCTAGTTATCACTGGCAAATCATAAGATTCTTCCCTCTAAACCCACATAACCCTCCTGCCACAACACCAGTATTGATTGTACAGGATAAACTCCCAACTTAGTACTGTCTTGGGTCAAACAAACCTTTTTCCTAAAGTTCTTGTTATTTCCCCAATACAAATCTATATTCACATTCATTTGAAATGTAAGCTATCATTACTAACTACAACCTTCAACTACATAAATAAGCATTCAAGATCAGAAAATGATTTGATTCCATTGGAAAGACCAAGGGATGTAAAGGTCTGAAAAATTCACTGTATAGTCTTACAAAAGTGATTCATTATCTATAGATGTATACTGAGAATATCACAAACTACCTTATAGAATATGATGGGAAACATAATATTTTAAATCAGTATGATTTACTGAGATAAGAAAATAAAACTTGAGAATACTAATTCCCTAAGTTATTTTAAGAAAATTTTGAGAAAAATGTTAAAATGAGGAAAATTACAAAAACATGACTACAACAATTCAAAGCAATACCTAAAATGCAAATTTATTTTCTTTTATTTTTTTTAACATTTTATTATTTGAGAGAGAATGAGCACACAAGCAGGGGAGGGACAGAGGAAGAGGGACAAGCAGGCTCCCCACTGAGGGTGGGGGGCACTTTGGGGGGGGTTGGTTTTGATCCCAGAACCTTGGAATTATGAACCTTGAGTCGAAGGCCGATGCTTAACAGACTGAGTCACCCAGGCGCCCCTAAAATGCAAATTTGCTTTTGTTTTCTTTAAGATTTCTTTTATTTATCTGACACAGAGAGAGAGAGAGAGAGAGAGAGAGAGAACACAAGCAGAGGGAGTAGCAGACAGAGGAAGAGGGAGAAGCAGGCTCCCTGCTAAGCAAAGAACCCAACCTGGGATCATGACCTGAGCCAAAGGCAGATGCCCAAACAACTGAGCCACCCAGGCACCTCTACAAATTTATTTTTTAAAAATCACCTCATCTAGAAATATTCTATGATGTTATATAGCTCATAAAATCAAATCACAATAATGTTGTTTCCTCAAGGAGCTTCCAATCTCTCCTCTTCTCACTGTTAAAACTCCTTGCAATCTGGCTTCCATTCCAAACACTCCATGGCCAGGGGTTCCTTTAGAGGTAATTAGTAATCTCATAAATGAAAAGCACAAAGGCCTTCCTACAATATCAGACAGTACTCCATAAAACCCCTTTAACTTGGTTTCTGCAAGTTAACTGGGATCACTCTCCATCAACCTTTCAAAACACATTTTCTCAGTACATTTCACTTATCATTCATGACCCTAAGTCTGAGTAGGAGACTCAGACTTCGTATCTGCCCTTACCGTAAAAGATCACGCACAAAGACATGCCCTTTATACAGATCTGCCCCACTTCACAAATCCTGGGGTGCCAATCACACAAATGACAATGTGAACTGCTACCCAATGGAGCTGAGCAATGGAGTGGCTTTGTCCTTGGACTGTCCTCAGGTCTTAATACCGATAAGGCTTCCTCCTTCTGAACAACATCCATTCCCACACCTTGTACTACAGAACACACCAAATACACACACAACAGGTATACACACACAAACACAGAGCAAGCTCTCAAATCTGTATCTTCATTTGTTTTCTTCTGATGACCAGTCCTCCCTGCAAAAGTGTTGACTAGCTATCTCCATAAGTACAATACATATTTCTATCCACCTGAACCTTATTCATCTCCTATCAGAGCAGTACCACTTCCAGGCCATGTTAGACTCCTTCATTTCAATTATGCTGGCCACAGCAGGTCTTGCAAATGCTTTCCTCTACATTCCCTCTCCTATATATTGTTTTACCCTCATTCCCAAAGCCCTTCTCTAAATTAGGCTTTACCTCTCACCTTATTGGATGAGCTCTCTCCCTGCCTGTTTCCGCCATCTTGCCACTGCAATCTAGACTACCAATCTAAAAGACAGGTAGGAGCACTGCATTCCCTATGCTCAAACTAACTTTATATGCTACGCTAGAATCGCAACTACTTTTTAATGGAAAAATCGAGGACCTTGATTGTGACCCCATCTCTCTTCCACTCTCCTTCATCTTTACATTTTCTACTTCATCCACCTTATAAACATTGTCATTAAGTATAATGTATCAAGAAATCTAAACTTTTCCTCCATTAAATCACCACAGAAAAACTTATTACAAGTCATGTGAAACAGTTAACTGTGATATATATTAATTAACAATGTCAATGAACACACTTCCAATCAAAATCAGCTTATTAGTTCAACTGTTTATTTCTTGATTTGCTTTCTTAAATAAATTTTAATTAAAAAGCAAGATACCCCTAATGTTTATTGTAGAATTATTTACAATAGCCAAACTATGGAAGCAACCCAAGTATCCACTGATGAATGGATAAAGAATATGTGTGTGTGTGCGCATACACACACATATGTATATACATAAAATGGAATACTATTCAGCTATTAAAAAAGAATGAAATCTTGACGTTTTGCAACAACATGGACAGAGCTAGAGTATATTAAATGCTAATTAAAGTAAGTCCATCAGAGAAGGACAAATACCATATGATCTTCCTCATATGTGGAATTAAGAAAAACAAATGAGCAAAGGGGGGAAAAAGAGATACAAACTTAGGAACAGATTCTTAACTACAGAGAACAAAGTGATGGCTACCAGAGGGAAGGTGAATGGGGGGAGGGGTGAAATAGGTGAAGGGGGATTGCAGAGTAATTTATCATGATGAAAAAAATAAAATAATAAAACATACCAACAAGAAATAAAGAAATTATCTATCCAGTTTAAAAAAAAAAAAGTAATCATGCCACCTGATTAAGTCAAGAAGCACCTCATCACTCTCTCTAACTTGCATGAGCAGTGCTTCATACGAAGTAGGCATTCACTAAATGTCTTCAGAGCCTGCACCTCAAATGAGCAGCAACACCTCACTGTCCCTCTAGCCACAAAGTTTTTAACTTGAGGTTGATCTTCCCTTCCATCTCAAAACACAAAATGATAGATGTAACAAGCCCAAGAAATGAAGTAACTTTTTCTCCAAATTACTGAGAATTGGTTTTATAATGGTAGCAATGGACCTGCAGTAGTAAATCCTTCACAGTATTTCATCTTCCTCTCCCCGTGACTAGTAATATATTCGGCCACAGTCAGAGGCACAAGCCATAGTCATTAAGAAGCACAAAGCTACCCAGAAAGCAAACATGTGATGTCCCTTTTAAACAACCAACTGAAGCAAAAGAGGTTATAACAATATGAAGACATTTAATGAACTATGACTACATTCTATATACCCTTCATGTATTTCTGGCATCCCTTTAATTTTGAAAATAAAATAGCCTAAGAGAATCACCAAAATGGTGGTTTACTCAGGCAAATAACTAGAGCACTAATAAATTAAAAGATTAAGGAAGTCCTACATAAATTAGCAGTCCTTTTGATACTGCACATTATAAATGTAGGTCTCCTATGCTCCCAGTCCCCTCCAATGATAATATTAAAATCTACCAAGCTCATACCTAACCTGTCCAGGAACCATCATCAAGTAACAAAGGAACTAAAGAGGCCATCTTCAGCACCTGAAAGGAATTCTCAACATGACAGATGTGGCATGGACAATAAAATCCTGCTTTTGTTTTTCGTTTTTTAAAGTAAGTTGTAGGTCCAACATGGGGCTTGAATTTATGACCCCAAGATCAAGAGTTGCATGCTCTACTGACTGAGCCAGCCAAGAGCCCCCAAATCTCATTTTTATTAACTGAGTTAGAAAGAATCATTGTAAATGGAAGATGTTTAACAATGTAAGGTAAGAATTTTATTAAAATAGCTGTTGGATTACTACTAGAAAAGAAAAAAATGCACTAGAATTTTTATTTAAAAACACCAAACTTAAAAAATACATATAGATTATTGAAACATTTTGCAACTATTATAGGGAAGACTAGTTCAAGCATGAATCACCTGTAAATGCCAAGTCTAGGGGAAATTTTGATGAGGAACAGGGTATGTTCATACTCTTTACAGAATGCTCACTAGTTCAAAGAGGAAAAAATATATAGTGAAGAACCTGGAAAACACTTTGACCAAGTAATGATCACAGATAACACCACCACTGAGGGGGAGTGGATTTGATGTGCCTCCGGATGCGATACGTATCCTTGGAGGACAAATTAGGTATGTAGCACTCTGGCACGGAATACCTAACCTGAATCAAATCATGAAAAATCCAAGTAAGAAATACCCCATTAGAAAGAGGGGGAAGATTCTATTCTTTAAAATGTCAACTGTCACAAAAGATAAGGTCTTTGGAAATATCCCAGATTAAAGGAGGCTAAACAGAGAGAACTAAATGCAATACTTGATTCTAGTCTGGGTCCTTTCACCGAAAAGGGGTGGGGGGGCAGGGGAGGACCAACCTATAAAGAACATTACTGGATCAACTAAAAAAAAAAAAAAAAACAAACAACCTTGAATATAAAGATTAAGTTAGTTTTAAAAGTTTCATCAGTGTTAAATTTACAGATGGCCACTGTACTGTCTCTATGGTCCTTTCATAAGAAAATATCCCCATGAAACTCATTCTCAAATGTTTCAGGAAAAAAATGTGTTTGTGTATGTGTATAGAAAGTGAAAGAGGTCGGGGCACCTGGGTGGCTCAGTGGGTTAAGCCACTGCCTTCAGCTCAGGTCATGATCTCAGGGTCCTGGGATCGAGTCCCACATCGGGCTCTCTGCTCAGCAGGGAGCCTGCTTCTCTCTCTCTCTCTCTCTCTCTCTGCCTGCCTCTCCATCTACTTGTAATCTCTGTGTCAAATAAATAAATAAAATCTTAAAAGAAAAAAAGTGAAAGAGCTCAATGATAAAGAAAATAGACTAAAATGGTAAGTGAATAGAGGCAAAAAGTTTACAAATAACATTTATTTGCACAACTTTTCTGTAGTTTGGAAATAACCATATTTTTAAAAATTTAAATATAAAAAAGTTTATACGCATCATTCTAGTGTTCTGCCACCTAATCTGATAAATACAGTGCTTGTATTTAAGCAGTACTACGAGAAAAGGAATTCATTATATTATCATTTTATAACCCTGGAAAGCAAACAATAGCTTTCCCCGCTGTGACAAAGAAGAGATACCTGTGTCAAAGAACGGTTTAAGGGCGCCTGGGTGGCTCAGTGGGTTAAAGCCTCTGCCTTCAGCTCAGGTCATGATCCCAGGGTCCTGGGATCGAGCCCCGCATCGGGCTCTCTGCTCAGCAGGAAGCCTGCTTCCTCCTCTCTCTCTCTCTGCCTGCCTCTCTGACTACTTGTGATCTCTCTCTGTCAAATAAATAACTAAATAAAAATCTTTAAAAAAAAAAAAGAACGGTTTAAAAGCAGCCTCCACACTTCCACAGCTGAGTATAAAAGAACAGATCCTGCTTCCACAAGGGATGAATGTGTAGTAACAACACAGAAGGGAAAAAGAGCTATTCTGTTCACATCCCTCCACTGCTTAAAACCCCTAGTTATCCGCCCATTTGCTGCTGGACAGAACGTAAAGTTCAGATTCCCTAGCTTGGCACACAAGCCCCTTCGCAATCTTGGGGAGCTGACCTCTTGAGATGTACCTGCTGCCACCACCACCCCCATACACACACCCTCAACTCTGCAGTCATGCTGCCTCTCAGCTCTATGCCTTTATACATGCTATTCCCTCTGTGTGAACCATCCTCCTGTGATGGCCTCCTCTTTCTGGTGAGCCTGTCTGTTAAAAGCTTCCTGAGTAAGCTTAAATGCCACTGCCTCTATGAAGCCTTTCCTGACTCTCCCCATAAGGTATAAGGTAGTCTTATACCTTATACTCTGCTCCCAAAGAACTACATTCCAAATTTTGGGGCTGTATGAGGATTTCTCTCTTTCTGTGAGTTTCTCCAAAACTAGAATATAAGGTTCCTAAGAGCAAGGATTGTGGTCTAGAGCTACAATGTCTTCCAAGCACAGTGCTTCATAAACAGGGACTAGATGACTAAATTAACTTCTCTAAATAGAACAGGTTCAACAGTAAACAACCCCTAACATATGGAACACTTACTTTGTATCAGATACTAGTGTGCTTTGTAAACACCAACTTACTCCTCACAACGATCCTAAGAGGTAGGTTTTTCTCTATTTTAACCTCCCTGAAATGTGACGTGTTATAATTAAATGGGCAGCGTATTTTTCTTAGAGTAAAGCAATGGTGCTTCTAACAATTGTGTGAGTGTTGATAAAATATGGAATTATTTCCAGATATTTCTTTATAGTTACAGAGGAGGAAACTGAGGCACAAAAAAGCATTAACTTGCTGAAAGTTGCAGAGAAGAGTTAAGATTCAATCTTATGATCATAGGATCCATACTCGTAAACCAGAATATTATACTATCTCCCCAACCAGAGTGGTCTCATAGCATGGATAGGCTACTGGCACTAGAGCCAGGACAAATCCCAAAGTGAAGTCTGCTCCCAGGACCCTGAGAAATCACTGGGATGAAGCTCAAGATTAGAGGCAGTGAATGAAAATGGACCTTGAAGTGTCTGAAGAGAAAGCCAAGAGCCCCTATCTGCATCTGCTCTCTCTGGGCAAGGCCTAGGCCTAAGCTCTGGCTCCCTCTCCCTCCCCCACCTCGGGAGAAATGCTCGAAGTCTTGACTTTCTCCCTTGCATCTGCCCTCAAGTTCCCATTATATACAATCCTAACTCCCTCCAAACTAGTAATTACCAAAAAAGGGACCCAATCAAGCCTTCTGCCCTATATCTTAATCTCTGTAACCTCACGCCTGGTAAAGTAGTTATCTAGCCTCAGCTCAAACACTTACACAGTTTATTTTCAGAAGACAGAAAAAGATAATCCTCATATTAAAGTCCATCTCAAACTAATATCCATCCTCAATCCTTTGCCTGACATCAGAGCCTGCACAGCAAAATTTCCTCCCTCTTTCTCAAGACAGTCCTTGCCCTTCAAAAACTGGAGTCTTGAGGTAACAACTCATATGTACCCTGCCTACTTCAAAACCTGTCATCACCAAAGGAAGGAATAATGGAGGACGAAGGGCTAATAATAACAAAGGCAGAAGCAAAATTCTAAAAACAGAGAAAGGGCAGTTCATTTGTGGGGTACAGGGAGTGGGGGTAGGGAAGGAGTAAAGATTCATGGAGAAGGGTGCTTTTGAGGGATAAAATGTTGTCCACTAGGGTCAAAATTCAGTACTGGACTGGGGTAAAATTTTATAAAAACAAAAAGCTGAACTTTTAAACATATGAGATATATTTGGTTTCTAACATTCTTGTTTTCACTTCATGATTCTGGGCAGAAGGCTCATTGGCTTATACAATTTGTACAGCACTGAATGCATAGATAACCATCCAAATGACAGTGGAATGCAGGGTTGGAATAAACAAAGTGAAACTTACCATCTGGGTGGTGCCATCTGATTTGGAGCAGTATCACCTGCTGAAGACTTTGTGTATTCTTCGCTTAAAGGTTGCCTCGTGTCCTTAATTTCTATCATCTAAGGTAATAAATTAGCAACCTCTTAAAAATGAGTGACCAAATTAGACTGATCCAAAGAACAACTCCCAACACGGTACCTACTCCGTACCCCAGCAGCCCCCATTCCACAGCTGCAACTTGTCTGACATACTATATAACAAGGATAATGACTAACGCTGTGTGTCAACTCCCTGTGAGATCAGAAAAATGATGTATCTTGGTAAAAACACTAGAAAATTCTGAATAGAGAACATTTAAAAACCTTATTATAAGTGATCTTTCTTTCCATGTGATGTTAAATGAGTCCTTTATTGGTCCAGAAGCAAGTGAAATGTTTGTTAGAACTTTCAGATATACTGTTAAAAATACTGGGCACTAGTATCATTTCAACTTTAACATGGTCCATAAATCAATCCTATAATGTCATTATGTAGTTTTCTGATCTCTAAAGCACATGTTGGCTTCTTTGTGTGGTTATTTCCTAGTTCTTTATCAATCAGTTCAGTGTGATGCCCTCCAAGCAAGATGTCAGAACTTAAAGATGACTACTGCAAATTAACACCATTGGTACTCGTGGTTCCTAGCACATGTACACACCATACACTTACAAAGACTTTACAGTTTATCAACTACTTTCCAACGCATTTGACACTCTCAGGAATCTTATGAAATAGATCCTCATTTCACAACTGAAGAAACCAAAGTTCAAAGACATCAAATGATTAGCCCAAGTCCCTACTGCTAGTAAGGAGCAGAGCTAGATCTCAACTTAGATCTTCTGGTTGCAATTTTCTATGAATAAAATCCATTAATAAAATCTATTTACCTATTAACAAAATCTATTAATAAAGTCATGGTTACCTCCAACCCAGTTGTACACCTAACTCCAGCCTGGAAAAATCCCCATTATCTGTTGCAAATCCTCTTTCATGATGAATGCTACCAGGGGGCAATGGCCATTTAGTACCACCATCCTAAAGGGCTTTCTGAAAGGTTTGCATTGTATGGATGATGAATGATACTCTAGAAGAGTGCTATCTAATATAACTTTCTACAGCAATGGAAATGTTCTTACACCCCTGAACTGTTCAGTACAGTAGCCACTAGCTAGCTACCTGGGATTACTGTATACTTGAAATGCATAACTGGGAAACTAAACTTTTACTGTTACTTAACTTTAAATTTAAATAGCCGTGTGTGGCTAGTGGCTAACTTATTGGACATCTCAGTTCTAGACTGTGAAGATGGGAAGCAAAGTGCTTAATGTTTATGTCTTAATGTTGCAGATATAAGCACAAGCGAAAAAGAAAATCAACTAAATCTCAAGCCCAGAGCACAGCAGTGGTTCATGGGAACTAGAACAGAGGTGATACCATTGAAAGTAACACGACCCAAAGATAATCACAGAATAATCTTTCAATCTTTGTAGACTCTCTGTTCAGCCAAATCTAATGAGTGACTGTAAAAGCTCAGGCCTGTTGATAGCATCAACTATGAAGGGCAAGGAACTGCATTCTATACGTCACAACAGCTTTCTTGGGGGGAAAAAAGAGCTTATCTGCATGGAAACTACACCAACTAAATTATAAACAGGAGCTGATGGATGTGAAAAGCAAGGTATCTTAGTAAATCAGGTATTATTTCTCTAATAATGCTGTATCTTTACACAGAAGAATTTAAAGTAACATCTTAAAGAACAGGCCCTCCACTTGTCTGTGTAAAGTACCACATTCAGGGGTGCCTGGGTGGCTCAGTAGGTTAAAGCCTCTGCCTTCGGCTCAGGTCATGATCCCAGGGTCCTGGGATCGAGCCTGGCATGGGGCTCTCTGCTCAGCAGGGAGCTTGCTTCTCTCTCTCTGCCTGCCTCTCTGCCTACTCGTGATCTCTGTCAAATAAACAAAATCTTTAAAAAAAAAAAAAAAAAAAAGGTATCACATCCACACTTCCATCACCATCCATACCACTTCCCCCTGAAACATATGTTTCTGTATCTTCCCATCTCATTCACCTAGCTAGGTACAAAAAAAGGTTTCATTTAAATAAAATAGACTAGATTGGCATTAATTTCTTTGTTTTAAAATTATTGATACTTACAGGGCACCTGGGTGGCTCAGTCACTTAAGTGTTCAACTCTTGGTTTTTGGCTCAGGGCAGGGGCTCTGCACTCAGCAAAAGTTTGCTTGAGATTGTTTCCCTTCTTCCCTCCTCCCCTTCCTCACGGATACAATCTCTCAACCCTCCCAAATAAATAAATAAAATCTTTAAAATAAAAAATATATATACTGACACTTACAAAAGCCCCAGATAGATTATGAGTCCGATGAATAAAAGCACTTGTCATTTCTTACACCTTTAGCTTTATCCACGTTCAAAGCACCTCATTGATGCTGATAACAGAACTGACCTCCAAGACAAGGCCTGGAGTCTTCATTCTGATTGACTACTTTCTGTCCTTTACCACCCACTTAGTTTCTCACTGTCTCAGTTTTCTCATTTTTTAACTGATGGGATGACTAGATCACCTCAAAGGAACTTCTTTCTAAAACTCAACTCCTCTGGGGCGCCTGGGTGGCTTAGTCAGTTAAGTGACCAACTCTTGGTTTCTGCTCAGGTCGTGATCTCGGGTTGTGAGATCAAGTCAGGAGTCAGGATCCGTACTCAGCGAGGAGACTGCTTGAGATTCCCTCCCTCCCTCTCCACCGTATGCACATGCTTGTTCTTCCTCCAAAATAAATAAATAAATCCTCAAAATAAAACAAAACCTCAACTCTTCTGTGATATCCTCAATGGTTTACAGTGGGACTCAAACACTTTCTTAGAGCCTCCTATTAAGGAAAGTCACATATTTTGCTTAAGTAGCAAGACCTACGAAAGGTCTTCAAAAATTCACTGTTCAAAATTCTGAATATACCAGTTTTTAAGTAGAGAAAAAGACAATCCTTCCTAACTGCACAAATTAAAAAGTATACTCTTGGGCACCTGGGTGGCTCAGTTGGTTGAACGACTGCCTTTGGCTCAGGTCATGATCCCGGACTTCCAGGATCGAGTCCCACATCGGGCTCCTAGCTCCTTGGGGAGTCTGCTTCTCCCTCTGATCTTCTCCTCTCTCATGTTCTCTCTTACTCATTCTCTCTCAAATAAATAAATAAAATCTTTTAAAAAAAAAAAAAGTATACTCTTAAGAGGCAAAGATCTAATTATACTGTTAACAACCTAAGAAAAGCACATACGGACATGGACCTTTTCTGATTAGTTTTTGCTTTTCATTTCTTTCAGACTCTACTCATACCACAATTACAGCCTGTTCAACAGGCTTTCCAGTTCCTGTGTTCAGCAATGCTAAACTGAAATACTATGACTTATAACAATATTTGAGACAGATATTCATATAAAAAGAACAAACAGCTTTCCTACCTATGTGAAGACTTTCTTTTGGAACTTGGATCAATATATACTCAAAAAATCAACTTTGGAAACTGAATTCAAGCAATCTTAGCCGGCATTCAGCTGGCATAGTTGAGTAATTTTAGTTTAGCAATCTTCTAAACCTGTTCAATGTAGCTAATATATACCAAACCAAGACCCTTTAGCAAAGATAGGCAGTAAGTTCCTTGTTCTCTTCATTCCTACAACAGCAGTTCCAACCTAATTCCACTTAATCCAACCATATGTAGGCATTATCTCTTTGACTCTTTTCTATCCATCATTCTCATTCATGTCCTCCACACCAGGACATTCACTTCCCTTAACTTCTGTTCTTTTACATGGGCTTTATGTTTTTCCAGCCTTAGTAACTGACTTATTTTATTTTTTCAGTGTTCCAAGATTCACTGTTTATGCACCACACCCAGTGCTCCATGCAATACGTGCCCTCCTTAATACCCACCACCAGGCTCATCTAATCCCCCATCTCCCTCCCCTCCAAAACCCTGTTTCTCAGAGGACACAGTCTCTCATGCTTCATCTCCCCCTCCAATTTCCCCCAATTCACTTTTCCTTTCCTTCTCCTAATGTCCTCCATGTTATTCCTTACGCTCTACAAGTAAGTGAGACCATATGATAATTGACTCTGCTTGACTTAATTCATTCAGGACAATCTCCTCTAGTCCCGTCCATATTGATACAAAAGTTGGGTATGATGGAGGCATAATATTCCACTGTATATATGGACCATATCTTTTTTTTTAAGACTTTATTTATTTATTTGACAGAGAGAGAGAGATCACAAGTAGAGCAGCAGGCAGAGAGAGAAGGGGAAGCAGGATCCCCGCCCTGAGATCATGACCTGAGCTGCAGGCAGAGGCTTAACCTACTGACCCACCCAGGCACCCCTATCTTTTTTACCCATTCGTCCACTGAAGGGCATCTTGGCTCTTTCCACAGCTTGGCGATTGTGGCCATTGCTGCTATGAACACTGGGGTACAATGGCCCTTCTTTTCACTACATCTGTATCTTTGGGGTAAATACCCAGTAGTACAATTGCAGGGTCATAGGGAATCTCTATTTTTAATTTCTTAAGGAATCTCCACACTGTTTTCCAAAGTGGCTGCACCAACCTGCATTCCTACCAACAGTGTAAGAGGGTTCCCGCTTCTCCACATCCTCTCCAAAACTTGTTGTTTACTGTCTTGTTGATTTTGGCCATTCTGACAGGTTAAGTATCTCAGTGTGGTTTTGGCTAATGATGATGAACATTTTTTCATGTGTCTGTTAGCCATTTGCATGTCTTCTTTGGAGAAGTGAACTGACTTTTGTCCATACATCTTTTCAATTAATTCTGTCTTGTAATCCAAGAATGGTAGCTGGCAAAGCAGCAAGGCCAGGGCTTTTGCGCTACTTGAGACCAAAGGAGGTGGCAGAGCTACACTAAATACCTCCCATGGGTATGGACCTATGGGGATGAAACTCTTGATTTAATCTCATTAGCATGAGGTCCTCATCAGTTGGCTAAAAAGCCTACGTGCTGGTCACTCATCGCTTCTGAGAGAATCAAGAAACAGTATGTTATCACACCCCCAGGAAATCAGTATAGAAGCTCTGACAGGTATATAATCACCCAAAAGAAATGATCAAAAGCAGCATAGTATCAGAGACTATGACTCCTAGAAATTACTGCTGGAGTATCTAAAATTCGTATTAATAATTTCAAGAAGTCTCATAGCTTCAGGGGGGGCGATAAAGCTATATGAAGAGAAGTTTCACTCATAGGAAAATCCCAAGAGTAGCCAGAATTAACACATCTTGAGAAAGCCTCCATGAGGTATGAGCAAGTAGAGCAGCACTGTCAGAACCAAGCCTTTCTGCTTCCTTTTCTTTATTCCTTCCCAGCATCTGGACTCATTGAGCAACAAAGAAATGCCTTTTGTTCTACAAGCTCATGTGCAGAGAGCCTACTCCTATCTGCCTTTTCTGTCCTCAGTGATTCCTACAATCTGCATACTTCTCTTCCCAACCCACACGTAAGAAGGTTAGACAAAGATTATGATCTATGCTTTTGGTTTTACAGTAAAATCAGGCTGCTGGTATTCCAAGCCCTGATAAGCTTATCTTGAATAACTTAAGCTCCCATTACCTTTCATTGGTAAATTTTTTATGAAGGCTTTTTGCCCTTAAAGTTCTCCCTTGTTTAAAACAAACAGGAGGAGGAGGAGGACAAAGAGGAACAAAATTTCTAAAGACCTAATTATTCCTTCTGAGGCAGAATACAGTATACACATTAACCTACTCAAGCTCATTCAACAACACATACTGAAAGATGGCTTTTAGGTGACTAGTGACAGTACCTTCTAACTCAGTGAGCTTTGTGAGTTGCAGAGAAATGTGGCCCAGAATCTTTACGTGTCCAATCCCAGTTATCATCTCCTATCCATTGCAACAACAAACAGTCTTATACAGGAATCAGCAAGTATTTCTATCCCAAATATTCCTGCGCCAGACACTAAAACACCACCACCTTCATAATATACTAAGTATTTCTATATTAAAGACTCCACTTCACACATTTTGGCCTCTGAACTAAGAAGTGAAAGCCTACCTGAGGTCCACCACATTAACTTCTCTGTGTACCACATTACTGCAGAGAAGCCTGCAGAAACACGGAACTGTTGGTTCTGTTCCAGCCAGAGAACAGCTGACTGAAAGCATGGGCTTTGAATCCAAACTTGAGTTCAAGTCCCAACTCACATGTGTTAGCTCTATCTTCTTAAATGAGTAATAACCTCCCCACAACCCAGTTTCCTCCTATATAGTAAGGATCCAAATGCCATCTATTTCACAGCCCTCTTGTGAGGATTAAAGCTTGAATGGAGAAAAGGATTGGTATAAAGCAAGAAATAAAGTGCTCAACTTTTATTGTAGTTTCCACTATTTGAGTCACCTTTGTTTCTGTTACTAGATGTTCTATTTTCCTATAACCCTATTTGCCATATCCCCAGCTTTAAGTAAGTCTTACCTTGGACTAATAAACACAGCATTCCCAATTCAATCCAATCTATATAATTAGGTATACCTCAACTACTTAGAGAAAAGTGCCAGATGAAGCATTATTTGTTCTGTTCTACAGCTACAAACTTATTAAGAGGCTCCATCACAAATGTGTAATAGTTTTTACAAAGAACCACAAGAGAATGTCTGTTTATACATAATAGTACCAGAAAAACAAATCAAAGGCAGGTCCTACCATGAATAGGTCAATAGCATCCTCTACAGAAAGGAAAAAAAAAAAAAAAATAATAAACACCAACTGTTTAATCTTCTATCCAATACGAAAATGTATGGGGAGTGGGACAATATCCTGATTTTAACACTATTCCAAAAAACACACCTGTACACTATTTCTAATTTTCATAAACTAATCAGTGAGCAAATATCTGTGATTCTTTATTTTTTATTTCTTTTATAATTTTATTGTATTACATCTTTTTCCTTAATCACCTAAAATCCCTTGGAGAAAAATATTTCAAAAAATAAGCCAAAACAAACAAACAAACAAACAAAAAAAAAAAACCTGCTTCAAAATCCAATAATCAAAATAGTTATTGGGGGCTCACTCCTCTGAAACATACAGTCTTATGTGATTTACCTTCCAATCCTATCTCATGGGCATAGCAGAGTCCTTTCACACCACGTTCCTCGGTTCAGGGGTTGTTGCCATTTATTTCCCCTTCCACAGAGAAGACAGAAGTCTCCTATTGAAAAATATCTCAGTCTGAGTGACTGGGACCTCTCTGCTGAATTGCTCAAACTTAGGTGCCAAACTAAACCCTTACTTTATCATACCAAACCCCTCCAGTAAACAGGCACCACCCAGGTATTCAAAGCAAAAACTAAACCCTGTTGATTTGTCCACTTCTACATCCACCAACCCACAACGGCACAAGCTAATACCACCTGAACTACCCGCAACCACCTTTTCTTCTCTACTGGATGCCCTGCTTCCACTCCTGCATTTCCCAAACTCTTCTCCACAGAGCAGCCAGGGGATGGCTTGCCACTATACTCAGAATAAAAGCTACTCCCTGTACCATGCCTTAAAAAAACACCTTACTGGATTTTGCCCTGCCCCCTCCTCCTACCCTATTCCAGCATTACTCTCCTCTCATCTTCCTCTTCTTCATCAACCAATGCTGGCTCCTTTCACATCAGATTCTTCCCCCCATCAGGAACTTCCTTCACACATACTTTATTATGTCGAATCTCCATCAGAGTGCAAGACCCATCAGGCAAGAGAACTGTTTTCATTTAGCAATATATAACCAACATCTGACAAAGTCTGGCACATAGCACTTGTTCAAAAAGTACCTGAGAGAAGAATGAATGAATGAGAACAGAAAATAAATTTAAATGACAAACACCTTCAACAACAAAACAAAAAGCAACACATGAAACCAGTCTCAAAGAGGGGAAATTTGCAACAAACCATTTTAAATTTAATATTCAATATGGACAATCCTAAGAAAACAGATTCTTGAGTAATGCTCTTAGGAATCAAAACAGAGATTAACAGAAGTTTTGAAAACTGAGCACAACGTGCTTCTTTCCAGTTCTGACTATCTGTTTTCACTGCTTAACTTGCTCTCCTCACAATACCATTTCCATAAAAACCAAGAAGTAACCCATAAAAGGAATATACAAATAGTTAAAGCACTAATCAGAACTAAGACACAAATGTGCTGCCAGCTGCTTCAAATAACATAAAACAATAAATGCTTTCATATCACTGTTTCCTGATATGGAGAAGATCATAAATTTAAGTCCTGAAACATACTGAAATCACAGCATTATGCCAGTCTTCAAAGGATCACACCAGGGTTGCTGCTTTTCCCCCTACTCCACTCCAAATACACAAGATGCCAAATCTGAAGTATGATAGTTGCAACTCTAACCTATCCAACAGCTCTTTCCTTGCATGAAAAGTAGCTCAACTTTGTTTTGTGAGGTTTTTCCTCTTTCAATCACGAAGTCTCATCTCAGGGTCCCAGTCTCAATTCCCTATGGTTTACTGGAAACAATTATAAAGTATCTAGATGTTTTGCCCCAAATATCAAACCATCCAAAAAAATTAAAAGCTTTCCCAGGGATAAGCTACAAGGCTAACAACAGTTTCACTTTATTTTCTTGTGGGATGGAATTAAATCAACTCAGTATGGTCATATTGGTTATTTGAGGCTGTTCAGTATTGCCTGCTATAATGCCTTTGGGGTTTTTTTTCCCCATTGTAACACACAATAATTACAAATGCAAATGTGTTTCTAGGTAATATCTTTAAAACATGGGTTAACTATGCAAAAGTAATTTTAAAGTGTTCTTACTAAAGACAAGGTTGAAAAATCACTAAAATATATCATACTATTTGGGGTGGTAAAAACATACTGCAGTTTTGGGCAAAAGCTTCCAATTAAGGGGTTCCTCCTTCAATAACATCAAGACCGCTGCACAGCAAACCTTGCCATACTCATATTCTTTATAACCTAAAATGTGCTCACCTTAGTTAGTAACAGAGCTTAAAAAGCAGTTGATTAACTAGGTCATACTTTTCTTCCGCAAAGTCCAAATACAGACTCATTCAATGAAAAGACAAGAATTTTGCCATTATTTTGAAGAGGTTCTATGAAAAAAATGATTATTTTTGCGAGAGCAAAGAAGAAAACTCTAATTCTAAATTCACACTCAAAGTAGTCAGGTTCCACTCCCAGAACACAGGGCAGCCCAGCGAGGGGCCTCCCAACAACAGTGGGGGTACTTCAGACAAGCAGGGAGATGGAGATCATGAAGGACTCATTTCTTCTGCTACCTAGGGGACCCAACCATACTGTATTATTGCTCAGAACTTTTATGTCTTGATAATAACCTTTTTTGTCCCACGTCTTAGTAAGGGGGGTAACTATCAAGCACTTCCCTCTGATGAAACCAAGACATAGTGCAATCAAAAGTGAGTGGATGGGGACACCTGGGTGGCTCAGTGGGTTAAGCCTCTGCCTTCGGCTCAGGTCATGATCTCAGGGTCCTGGGATCGAGCCCCACATCGGGCTCTCTGCTCAGCAGGGAGCCTGCATCCCCCCTCTCTCTGTCTGCCTCTCTACCTACTTGTGATCTCTGTCACATAAATAAATAAAATCTTTAAAAAAAAAAGTGAGTGGATGACGTCATGTAATTGGTAACTAAGCAAGAATTTATAACCTCTTTCCAAATGCAATGTTAAATATGCCAAATATTCCTATGGATATTCCCTGTGTTAAATGAAATAACCTTAATATCTGGATCGAATGTAGAATATTTTACAGCTTTTTGTATTTCTATATTGACCTGCATAATATCTGTTATTATCAGCAAAAGATATACAAGTCTTTAACGTGTAGCCCGATGCTTTAAAAAGAAAATAAATTATTAGGATACTAGTCACAAACTCAGAACAATCTTAAATTCTCTGGAATTGCCAATTTAAGGCTGAGCACTTGAGACTCTGAGTAATTTAGGGCTAAGTATGTTTTCTTTCGCCAGGGAAGGTCCTGATTTTTTTATTGCTTTGTTTCCTCCTGGTGTACAGGCTTGCCTCGCCTCTGCTGAGCTGCTACACACAGGTGAAGTCACAGTGACTGACTCCAGAAGGTGAATGCCATCGGTGCCTAAGGAAATGATCAAGATCGTGCAGCAGCAGCCTCTTAAGAAGAAGGATAAATATACATAAGGCTTCCTTTCATGAAAAGCTAAAACCTCTCGGGGCTCCTGACTAGCTCAGTAGATAGAGCATATGACTCTTGATCTCGGGGTTGTGAGTTCAAGCCCCACGCTGTGTGTAGAGATTACTTTTTTAAAAGGGGGGGGGGGCTTAAGGCTCTAACTTCCTGTATTGAATGAAAGTCATAATAATAAACTTCTAAATTTCAGGCCCCTATAACAGTTACTCAAAGCCACTCAATTAAACTACACTAGGTAATTCTGGTAGCCACTCAAACCAGATTTCCCTATTGGCCTGGTCAAGTAACAAAGCTTTCCACCACGTTTAATAGCTCCTTTTAGACCCTTGTTTATAAAGTTGTATTTCACTCCATGCTGACCACCCACACCTCTCACAGCCCCACATATATCACAAAAAGTCAATAAACTGGCATTCTTGAATCTGACTCATATTCATTAAGAACAAAATTCTTGAATATAACTAAGCAAAATGATATACTTAATAGTCAAGAAATACAAATGTGGGGTTTTTTTTGAGAAATACAAATGTTTTTAAAATTGAAATTAACCACATGAAAACAGGATGTAAGTGGAGAAAATGCAGCACTAAACCTGATCTTTGCAAGATGTCACCAGGAAAAAGTCCCCATTTTTCAAGAGCTTAAGTATCAGCAATAATAACCCAAACCTATCATGCCCAAAGGTGTTTGTAATAGAACTGTATCCAACTTTGGCAATTTTCCACATGGTATTTCTTTTTGGTGTCCTGTTTTACAGAACTGCATTTGGGAGCCTTTACTATTGCTTTCTGCTACAATTCTGAAATTTAATGGGCTTTAAGTTAAAAAAAAAAATCAAGAACCTCATTATCCAGCAAAAATCATATCTCTAGCCCCTCCACCATCAAAAATCACCGCAGTTTTTACTGTTTCTCTCAGAAACAAAACAAACACAAAAGCCCATTAAATCTGACAATTTGATATCTAAGTCACAAATATTTAGGGTTTTGGGTTTGTTTTGTTTTTTTTTTAATTTAAAAAGAAGCAATACAGAGCCTGGTCTTTCACCTTACCACACGGAAAATAATCATAATTTAGTATTCATTGAGAAACCGCAATCCCGCGCGCCACCCTGTCCTAGCTGTCAGTCACACACACGCCGCCTCGCCCCCACCCTGTCAGTCACACGCAAGCCACGCCCCGTCCCGGCCCCCCGCCACCACCCGCCCGCGCCGTCAGTCCCCGGCTCTGGCCCGCGGCTGAACCGGCGGCGCTGACGTCAGCTGGCGACCGCGGCCGCATTCCTAAACAGTTCAGACGAACCCACTGGTGGGAAGCTTCGAAAGCCCTCAGCTGTAGTGAAGAAAGCAAAGGCTTGGCTGGCAGCCAGACTCCTGAGCTCAGCATTTTGTAATGCACTTCCTTTTTACTTAACAGCTTGCATAATGTCCTTAACCCTTCCTTACCTGCATCACACCTTTAACCCCTTCTTTTCAAGAACTTCAAAGCAAACTTCCGAACTCGGTCTTTTAATATATTCTTGCAGCAAATCACAACTGACCGATTTTTAATATCGCTGAAGAGGCAATTAAACACACATGCTCCCCCTTTAACGGCCCACTTTCCCCCCCTTAAAGCAATGCTACTTTTCAAGCAAATAAACTAAAGCATTTTATTAAAACAATATTATTCAATGTTCAATCTTCTCAAGAAACTTTATTTCTTAGAACTCATTTTTTTCAAGAGATCATACCTTCAAATGGTCCAAACACAAAAAGAACAAGAGTGACAAAAATCTCCCTCCAACCCTGTGCCCCAGTTAGCAGGTTCTCACTCCATGAAAATGAATGGGATTTATTTCCCTTGTATTCACCCAGAAGTAATTTAGTATGTATCCCAATTTCTCCCTTTATACCATAATGTTTAACACCACACATGCCATTTTCTCTCCCTGGCTCCCTTCTTTTTAAGAGCTGCACGGAATTCCAGCACAATTGATTTATTGATCCCTGTATGTGAGTATTTAGGTAACTCTCAATTTTTTGCTATTACAAATAATGGTGCAGTGAAACTCTTGTACAGCTGTATCTCTAGAATAAATTTGTACAGGGAGAACTTCTGGTCAAAGCAAACATGCATTTGTAATTTTGGAAGGTGCCTGCAAACTGCCCTCCACTGAGGTAGTACCTCTTACCCTCCCACCAAAAGTGGAGAAGGACTGTTTTCCCTCACTCAGCTCTATCCACCTGAATGAAGAGGCTCTCCTTTATTTCGCAGTGGTCCCAAATCCCAACTCCATGCCAGGCCATTGTTACCAAGCTTTTTTTATTTTTAGAAAACATATGTTTTTAAAATTTGTTATCTCAATGTAATCGCAATTTACATTTCTCATATGGGTTGCTTTTGATTTTCTTACTGCTTTGTAGGAACACTTTTAGGAAAGCACTTTTTGTCTACAATGAATCTGAAGGAGCTTTTTTTTTTTTTTAAAGATTTTATTTATTTATTTGACAGAGAGATCACAAGTAGGCAGAGAGGCAGGCAGAGAGAGAGGGAAGCAGGCTCCCCACTGAGCAGAGAGCCTGACGCAGGGCTTGATCCCAGGACGCTGAGATCATAACCTGAGCCAAAGGCAGAGGCTTAACCCACTGAGCCACCCAGGCGCCCCAGAGCTTTTTTATATATTAAGGAAACTAGCCCTTTGTAATGAGTTGCCCAAAAATAAAAAATAAAAAAAAAATAATAATTCCGGACTGATGAATTATTTTGGTGGTTTCTGGCACACAGAAGTTTATAAATTTCATATAGGTGGACTGTTACCAATCATTTTATGGCTTCTGGTTAATGTATCAGACATAGACTGTCATTTCCCATGCAGTTCATAAAAGAATTCTCCAGTGGTTTCTTCTAATATCTATGGTGTATGGCTTCTTCTAATACCTATGGTGTCTTCAGTTTTACACTTCAATACTTGTACTTCTGTACTTTGTTTCCTAGATGAATATTCACTAGTCCCAACATTATTTACTGAATAAACTTTCCTCTCTCCGTCTGAAATGCTACCTTTATTATATTTACCAAATTATTTTATGTATGTGGGTTTATAGGCTTTTCTTTTTTTCTTCATGAATTTTCACGCTGCATTTGTTGTCAGTGATCATTTATAAATCTAGTAGAAAGTAAGATATGTTTTCCATAGATGAGGAGATTTGGTTTCAATAAATACATTTCAGATTGGGGGAGTTTTGTTCGTTTTGTACATTTTTAAACCAAACTAAATCCTTTTCAGGAATTCTGGGATAAATTAAAGCAAAGTATCATACTGAAATAGTATCTCATGTAATTTCAAAGTAGCTTTTTGAAAATAAATATCATTTCGGAAACATTACTCCCAACCAATTATGGCAAGTACTCTTTCAGTATTTATAAAGACTTCATGTAATTACCAGAAAGATTTAAAATGCTGAAAACACTGTTAAAACAAAATTTTTGATACTGTTTGTAGACAACTGTGCCTTTTAATACATCCTTCAAATAATATAAAGAAAAATGGGTGGCAAATGAAGATAAACTAGTCCTTTCAACCCATCTTTGACCCTCTTTCCATATCTGTTAGAGACTATTAACACCAGGTCTCTATGAAATTCCAAGGTTTTATATTTATGTAAGCCATTATATTAATAAATAATTACTTATTCTATTAAGTATACAAATTATTAAGCATACAAATGGTTTCAACTTTATAAAGATGCGAAAAGACAGCAATATGCAACTTTCATCAGTGGCTAAAAACACAGCAGAATCCAATTTCAAACAGGACCTCATAAGGTTAAGCAACTAGTTCCAAAAAGGGATAGATGACACAAATCTTCAAGCATAAAGTTCAAAGTCCCTGTATGTCAGTGGGAGAGGGGAGGGCTGGAGAAAGGGGGCAAGGAGCAGGAGGAGAAAACAGAACTAAAGCAGGAAGCAGCCCCAAACCCTGAGAGGCAGAATGCAGCTCAGGCTAATATCCATATGATGAGGTTATCATTTATTTCAGTAGTACCAAATCCCAGTTTTCTCAGGACTAGCCTACCACAGATTCACAGGACCACCAAATATATGTCAGGAGAAAGCCCTTAAAGATATCTATCTGTCTTGTGTGATAGAGTCACCTGCATATACGTAGTTTTTAAAGTTCTGAAATATAATTAAAATAAAAGACTTTATCTATCTAAGATGTGGTGCTATAATTACATTTATAAAGTTACTATTTTAAACTGAGTCCATTTCCCTATAAAAACTATAACACACAGAATAAAAGTCCTAACCGAAATTCTTCAAAGCTCCTGACATTCTGCCTCTAACCTAGTCTTCTCTTTTCTTCCTGCTGTTTCTCAAACATGCCTGTTGACTTCGCTCACATTTTCCTGTATCTGGAATATCCTCCCAACAAGAGGGAATACCAATCTCTAAACTCATACTGTCTCCCGCATTTTTGAGGCTTGGCTCAAACGCTACCTCTTCCATAATTTCCTCCCTCCCTTAGGCACTCTTAATGTGGGAGACAATGTGAGTTTAGGGATTGGTATTGACAAATGGAATCAAAATACATGTTTACAATTCTCAAATTAACATGAAGATAAGGAAACAAAAGACCAGTTTCTACTAATGGAAAAAGATGGATGATTATGAAGAAAAACAATGTAGATACGATTTATTAAAAAAATTTATTTAGGTATCCCATTTATATAAACAATGTATACTTTTTTTTCATTAGTCTCATCTTTTTTTTTAAGAGGAGTGGGGGTAATCAGCTTACCCATCACATCCTCAAATAGACCTTTCCAACAACTTAACCAATATGAAAGAGGACAAAGCTAATATATTTAATTATGGTACTAAAAAAAAACCACCCACAACAGGATGACTATAGATAATTCAAATGCTCTTCCATTCCTTGAAAACTCTGGCTCTCTGAAACTCTGGCTCTTAGCTCACGAACCCCTGGTACCTGTGGCTTTATTTGTCATGTTGTAATTCCCACTGGACCTATGACTTAGGACTTAGGACTTCCAAGGTTAGGATGAGAGAGGTATCCCATAATTCTCAAAAGCACCATGAGCATAACTCAAGAAATAAGCACATTTTCAAGACTTCGTAGAGGATAACAGCTGATCGTGGAGCCCAGGAAATGACTTGATTAACATATAAACAAACAAACAAAAACCTCAATAACAACAATAATGACAAAAACCAAGAAAACCTCCATAGGTGATTCTCTGATTCATAAACAAGTAGTTTGGAAAATGAGTAGACTGAGCAGGGCCATGAAGGGAACAAGTGGGCTAGACGAAATGATGAGAAGCCTTCTCTCTTGGCTTCACCTTTTCTCACCCATGTGTCAAACCCCAAAAAGGAAAAGGCAGTTACTGGGAGAACAGCAGCAACAGTCACAGGAACAGTGGCTGTAAGGGTCTCCTCTTTAAAGCCCACCTTGCTTTCGTCTACCTTAAGGTTTGCTGCCCACAACAAATTTGAACCAAAGAGAGCAAAGGGATGGGAGTTCTCCTTGTGGGGTGGTAGCCAGTATTAGAGGCACTGGCAACACTATGACCTTTGGGAGGTTATTGGAAGCCCTTTGAGGTTTTCCATCTGCCTCAATGTATGCCATTATTAGCCTAAAAACTGAGTCCTAAAATGCAATCATTTTAAGAATTCAACTGACAGATGAAAAAAGTGGGGGGAGGATTTTCCCAATGGTATAAAAAACAACTTTTTTAAACCTCCCAGGATGGCTATTAAACTGACTTTACGAGGGTACCTAACTCGTCTCTTAGCGAAGACTACATCTAATGCTATCCAGGGAAAGAAATCAGAAAATACACTTAAGGGGTTGAATGTCTAAATAATTTAACTGCTCTCACTGTCAAAAATATTACTTAAATTCCAGGAAACTTATAAGATTAGAAACTATGAATTGAGCATTCAAAACTGCTTCCTCTTATGACAGAAATCTGTACCAGCCAAAAAAAAGTTCTCAATTCCCATGCAAAAAGTCCAAGTATCCATTATTTTGTATGATTCCAGAATCTCGCTTACATGCATGTTTTCCCTTCTGGTTTCATTCAAAAGATTCTCTTTCCTTTTCCAAGTGTACTTTCTAAGTCTCAAGACAAAGTGTTCCTTTTCCCTGGCTCCAGCATGTGATGATGCACGCATGCAAGAACTTAAGAGGCTAGAGGCTCCAGAGTGGTCTTGTTAGTCTGTGAAAACCTGAAGCTGCCAACTCCACATGTTTAGAATGGTCCTGTTTCGAAAGGCTCCCTGCTCCATATCAAGAGAAATGGGAATGACCACAAATCACACAGTTTAGAAACTCTGGGCCATTTTTACATTTTAGTTTTATTTTTCTAAACAATAACGTAATTTCAACAGCCCTAAGACTTCTGAACCCGAAAAACTCTAGATTTTTTTGGTAATATGAAAACAGTGCCCCAGTGAATACTCACTCAGTAGTCAATTACTGCCTAAATTGAACAGGTTTTTCAAAGTCCAGTTGATGGTTTTAAGATAGACTTTTGAGAACTAGAATTACTGCAAGAAAGATACCAAAGACGTATCCTCAAGTCTGAAATCCTTGTTCCTTCCATATCAGATGTGTAAACTTGGCAAGTGACATCATTTGTAGACAGCATATTATTCTTAGTGAGATGCACAATTACTCTTTAAATTTTATCATGAGATCATGAAGTTAGATACATGGACCTCCTCTGCACTACCTAAGTGTATAACATAATAGCAAGGATACTATTTCATTTCTTCATTTCTATGTCCCTAGGCCCTAGCACAGAGTATTTGTTCAAATCATTATTGGTTAATGAACGCAATTCCAATTACAGTATTTACAGAAATGAAGCGAATTTCCCTCATTCATTTAGACATTAAGACTCAACTGTATATATTGAAGTATAAACCATACATTATGCCCAACAATACAAATTCTAAATCTGCCCATGGGGACAAAGTAGCAGTTTTCATGAAAATAATAATTCTGAATTTCCTAAGTTGGGTGCAATTGGATACTGAACCTTTAAGTTGCAAAACCTTATATATTTAATAAAACTGAATCCATTACAGTTCTAATTTCCACAGGTATCCCTACAGCATTGTAATCTAGAAACCATACAGTATCTTGTTCTCTACAGAAAGTTAATCATTATTTAGAGAGCTTCTGGACACTGTATTTCCTATATTCATGAGATTCATCTATGTACTGCTCCTGGAATCCACGCAGTGAAGTCTGATTTATGTGTATAGTACTTCAAGTGACAAAGACTTTATATAAGTTGGGAGCCATATCTAACTAAAGAAAAATTCCAATGATAATGAGTGATATAATGGCAAAATTCCATTATAGTTCTAAAAGTTCTCCTGTAAATAATAAGTACATTAAAATTTCAAGCATTTATAGATAAATGTTCAAAATCATTCTCACCAGCTAATCCTCCATTCCCCCGAATGTTCTTATTCTTATGACTGTTAAGTACAAGTCATCTTTCCTAATCCTCACGAATAAGGTCGTTTCACTCTATAGGATGTGTTGTGTGCTCTAATATTGCTTAATATTTTACATAAAGCATACCTCAAACACAGAAATATCTAATAACCCTCCCATTACTTGGGATAAATGTTCCATAAACGATATTCTAAGAGTGATAAAGTAATAGGGAGATAGTTCCTAGAATTTTGTTCCATCTTTAAAGGACTTTGCAATGTTTTTACAAGTATCTTCCTTTACCCTTGAAGCTGGGGTAAGAAAAAGGAGAATAGGTATCAGATATGCACGCACTTAGGGGGACATATGGAGAGTAGAAGACAAAAGGACTGGCAACAAGGAGAGAGGAGACTCAATTTGCTGATCATAAAATGACTGGATTAATGGCACATTTGGGCAGTGATATTCTTGTGGAAACATTTCTGCTAAACCTTCTTTTGTAAATTATCAAACTAAGAAAAGGTCATATAAATTGATGCAACTAAGGAAATTCTCTTACAAAGTACAATTTATAAAATACAAAATATGCAGGTGTGTCCTACTCTATATAACTATCTCCGTGTCAAACTCTGGCCATCTCTTTTCAGAGAGATCAACAGAGAGAACTTAAGCATTATTTATGATGCAGCAATATTCCTTTTACATACTTACACTGATGTTTTTTACCAGCTCTTTGCCAGGTAAATTTCATTCTTATTTCTAACCTATCTCATCATTATCTATACAACCTTTATTTTCTATAAAGTACTTTTCAATATACAGATTCAGAGTATCTGGAATTCGATTTCTGTATATTATCCTAGTGAACTGCATTTAAACTTTACCTCCCCAAAGACCATTTTTAAACTATCTAAAGTTACAGTCTTTTGAAAAACCTTGGTGTATACTTGTAGTGGTACCTCCAGAGAAAGATCAGAAACGTTCTTAAGATAAGAGATTTGCTCCTTCTGTTGGACCACAATCCCCCTAGTTTAATACTCAGTTCTGGGTACTCCACAGAGGTCAAGAAGCTGTGGGAAGACTGGGAATGCCAAGAAAAAAAAAAAACAAGATGGGGACAAGAGAGCAGTATTATTGGAGATCACTTAAGGAAAAACAAGACAAATTACATCCAACCACGATTAAAAATACATTGTCAATAAGAACCTGGATCCACAATGACAGTTCCCCTAAGTCAGATGCAGAGAATACAGAAAGACCCCAGCTTTCTGCCACAAGAGTCTCCACTCGGCTTTGCCCTGGTCAGCGTTTTCATCAACCCCTTGAGATGGACTCAGGGGCAGGATCAGTGAGAATAAGGAGAAAATGACCTCTGGAATGCCCTAACATCCAGGGCAGATATAAGGGTCAGAAAATTCAGCAGTCCAGAACAAGGAACAGACATAAAGCATGCACACACACAAACACATACACACAACATTAAATATAAAGTACTGTCCTGGAGCTAAAAACATAAGCTACTCATCTCTAACACAAGGCCTTACCTACAAGCAATTCATGTGACAGACAACTCCAAGGATGACAACTACATGCTCAACACAACACAAATCTGTCTACAAAATAAACCAACAAAATTTGAATTTAAATTTTAAAAAATTTTAAAAAGAAAGTAAGAAAAGAAACCAACAAAAACATCAACCTGGACTATACTAATTAAATTACAGTTTTGAAACCTTCTTAGCATGCCCTGTGCTGGTCACATCCCAACTAAAGTGCTTCTCCAAGGTGGCGATGAAAATGGAGACCATTTCTGAAAAGTCAGCATGACTCTGAAGCTCTGAAACCACATCAAGTACCAACAGTTAGACAGACCTGTGGCAGCATAACTCGAAAAAAAAACGGGCATAACTCTTGCTTAGTATCTGAAGATTTACTGTGTGAAAGAAGATAAAATTAGTACTATTAGAGGGCTAGGAATCCACGCAACATGAAAAGCATCTCAATATTAAATTGTTCAAACTGCCTTGAAAGCAAAGGGTTTCCCATCTCTAGAAGGGAAGTTAAGCTGAGGGTGACTTCAACAGCCAATAGGACAGGATAATGACCTGCCGAGAAAGCGTCAAGGACATGTGTCTGTGCCCTTATGGAAGGCTGCCCCAAGCCACTTCCAACCCAAGGCCCTGGAGAGATCACCTACAGCCCCTGAAATACAGAGGGGGGAAAAAATTGAAGCCAGACAAGGAAAATGCCTTTCTCAGGTATCACAATCATAAAAGAGCAAAGCCAGAACAAGAGGCTAGTATTTGACACTCTCAGATCCACTCTCTCCACCCTGTTCCATCTTTTCACTCTAAGTATGAGAAGTACGGTCTTCCCAAGTAATCATTCACACTTGGGAAAAAAGAGTTGGAAGATCCCATGGGACAAGTGATTTTTGTTTCTCACTTATTTCTTAGTGTTCAAAGTTACTCAGCTTAAGAAACACCAGTCCTCAACGTGCACAGATCCCATACACATTCTTCCACTAAGAATTCAGCTCTGAGAGCTTTACACCGAGAGGATTCAGGTCCTTCAAGCCCACAAAGAGGAATGCCTCACAGTTCAAACCTTTCACCCAATTCAGTAGGTGTTGACAGATTCTAGAAGAGGCAAAGAGGATCTTATTTTTTCCTCTCAGTCAAAAAGACAGAGATGAACTCTGCACTGGCAAAGAAACAGATTTCAGTGTGTAAAAGAAGTAGAATACCAGTGTCAGGAATTTTCTCAATAGTCACATATAAAGATTTAAATCCACAATCACACAGTGTTTTTAATCAAAATACATTTGCAAGTAATAGACGTTTGACTGACTTTTTAAAGATCTGTAACACTCGCTCCCTTTCAGCCCTCTGAACTGCCTGCCATTCAGCCATACAAACCAAGGTCATCCTTCCTTTTCTCACTAATAAGAACCCTAATAACAAGAGTCCATAAACTGCTCCCTAACTCGGAGAAAGTTATTCTCAGAACTGCAATCACACAATAGTTGCTCTAATCATAAAAACACAATCTTAACGAACCTCTGCTGCAGCTCACGAGGTGCCAGATGTTATGCTAAGAACTTTATAGGATCTTGATAAGGTAAATATTATCCCTGTATTATAAATGAAGAAAATAAGGCTCTAAGAGATTAAGTTACTTGCCCAAGGTCAAGAGTTACTAAGTGTTATGACCATGCTTCAAACTCCAAACTCCAAGTCCCTACTACAGTTTTCAGCACCATACAATGCTGCCTGCCTACTTACTTGCTCAAGAAGGAGTCCTGTAGGCTCCAAACAACTGGAACCACAGTGAGGAACGGGGTATCGAGTTCATTCAAGAGTTTCACAGGGACCAGGTGGCACAAAGTGCCATTCTTTTAAACACTACTGAGATGCAGCTGTGTAACCAGAGACACAAATGGCAGCAGGAGGGACTAAGAGTAGACATGAAAACTTCCTTTACTTTGAAGGTAAGCCTCTAATAGTTACATTAATAATGATTCCATTTTTATTGCTTTGTGTGCTAAGCACTGGAATCAAATTCCTTCACTCTTCCCTCTCCGTGTGAATTAAGTGGATTTGGATCATACAGCCCATTCTATGCACTTGGAGTACAGGCGGCAGTAACTCCATCCCCTTCAGAAGTCACCTCACGACAGCCTGGCTGGCACCGATGAGCCGCACGTGCCAACATCCCTGGAGGGCCCCCACTGCAGGGCTGAAGATTCACTGCACGTGCACACCAACAAAACGAACTGTCATTTTTCTCCTGAAATGTGGATTCAGTCACAACTGCTACCCCCCAGAGCATTTCATGGGTTCCCTAATAGAACACTCAAAGTAAATTTGATTAATCAAGTTTTGTTAGTGGCAAATTTATTCCTAGGTATTTTATTATTTTTGATGCAAGTGTAAATGGATTGTTTTATTAATTTATTTGGTGGTTCAAATACATAGAAATGCAGGGTTTTGTATATTTTTTTAATCCTGCAACTTTACCAAATTATATTTTAAATGCTCCCAAGAGATTAACTATGTCCAGTTCAAAAATTTAATAAGGAATATTTAAAAGACACTAGAAGGATCAGTCATTTAAGCCCCCCCAAACCCTGTGTTTTCTGAATATTTTTATTCAGCAACATGTAAAAATTTTAACCAAAAACTTAAATTTTAAAAAGTCTAATTAGTTTACATGTGAAGGTAGATTTGTCTCTTTCTGTACTTAAACCAGACTAAATTGACTGGTTAAAATGTTATGCCACTAAAAAAACCTTTTTTAATGTGACAACTCATACTGCCATCTTACATGTGTAAAGTATTTTGTAAGCTAAATAAAATGTCTCATTCCCATTTAAATGAGAACATTCAATTCTCACAATAAACCTGTACAATTAGGAGGGAGAAGTGTTACAGGGATAAGTCTGCAAAAGAAGATGAAAGCGACAGAGATAAATAAGATATCTAGGGCTCAGTGCTCCAAGTGCTGGAGACACAAGAGGAAACTCTACCTTCTGATCCACGCTGCCAAAATCATGTCTGCTCCCAAACACCAGACTTTACCTCTGATCTCATTATATGCAACAGATTTGTAAAAAAGCATGAGCTTTCCAGATTCTTTCATTTCCATAAACTGATAGAGAATTCCTTAGACCGACATCTACCCCTCAAAAAAAATGTACTTAAAGCTTAGTAAGATATTCAAGTCAACAGCCCACTGACCACCCCCCGTAAAGCTTTATTTACTCCATCTGAATAATGTATAAAGGGATAAATTCTCTGAGAACATTTTAATATCAGATTATGAATACAGTCCATCGCCTATTGTTCCTCACTCACAAAACTCTGCTTAAAAGATTAAGCGAATAAAAGGTCTTAATTTACATATTAGAAATTCTAAATCCTAATCTCTCTTGATACATTTTTTTTAATCTTAACTAAGTGTTTTTCAGTTTTTGAAAATCCAATTTCTTTTAAAGTCAGGTTTTCAAAAAATCAATTAAGTATCTACTGATTTATTACTACGGGTCTAGCCCCACACTCATTTAATCAGTTAAACCATTGATTTTTATCTTAACTCTGATACTGCTTAACTCAGTATTCAAAGATGACACCCTGACAGATCCGTACCTGTGTGCAGGTATGAACTGGGGGGCGGGGGGGGGGGGGGATCAATGCTCAGCAAACAGTGTTTTTTGGTGCTGCGGAAAGATTGCTCTTCCTCTTGCGTAGCCTTCAGTGTGTCCCGTGCTGAGCTATCAGGCAAGGTTGGGTAAGGACACACTCTCTGCTACCACCTATGCTGGTACCCTTTCACCAGGTTGGACCACCAGCACATAAGTTTTGTCAACACTAAGCAGTTACACTACCTGTCTGAAATGGCAACCCCTTTACTAAAGGAGTCTTTCTGCTTACCTTACAGCCCATGATAGCCTTGCTGAAGAGATGAGTCATATTATAAATGCACTCCCTCTACTAGTAATGTTTAGCACATCCCCTACATCATAAATGGGACTTTACTACTCCATGAAATGAGCAAATAGGTTTTCATTTGCTGCTCATGACTATGCCCATGAATCAAGGCACAAGGCTAATTAAAGCTTTGTTTTCATGCCCCACTATCACTAGAAGATCAAGCCCAATTCTCTGTAATAGTACACAAGGCCTACTATAGAGTCTACCATCTCCTCTCCTACTATCACCCTCCTCCAACACTAAATGCACCAGCCATGAAAGCTCTGCAGAATGTGAATCACAAAAGAGATGTAACTGTTTCTTATCTCCACATTTCTGCCCAGGCTTTATCTGCTGTCTAGAATATATTTCCATACTCCCTAATGTGACCACCTTTCCCTCTCCTAACAGTAAATATTTTGGACAACTCCTCTCATTTTCCACCACCAATTCCAAGTTTCCCCTTCTCTTCTGGAAGCCTTTATAGATCCCAGAAAGAACTGGTAACTCCCCCTCAAACAGACCACTCAGAGGGTACTGGGTGCACCAGCAATCAAGCTACATGCTTTGAGGCTGCCTTTCCCTCAAGGTGAGCTCCCAGGAGGGGAGAAAGGGTCTGACTCAGTTTTGCCTTCCTGGTACACACCCAGTGCTGGCACAAATGCAGGAGGACGGCTACTGCTATGTAACCTAGGGCTTAGCTCTCCCAGGAGACTGTTCCCATGCAGGGTTTCCCAGAGGCCAGGCAGTCAGGTCCTAGTTGACTCCCTCATGATCAGCCCTGGAGAAAGCAGAGTGGGCTGGCAGCCCAGGGAGCATGCCCAGAGACAAAGACACACTTCTCTAGTGAAGAGTACAAGTGGGCTATGCCAGGCAGGAAGGAATGAGGAGGCAAAATTGACAACAGCATTTTCACCCATCTGAAGGAAGGAAATTTTTTAATCAAAGAAAAGCTGACCTTTTATCTCCATAAAAGCTTACCTTTTATCTCAATTCATATAGCCATGTCTCCTATACTCAGCGATAAATTGCTGCTTTGAAGTAGAAATAATTTATTACAACAGAACATGGGCATAAAATAAATAGCCCTAAAATGAAAAAAGTCCTTACATATCCTAATTCAACCTGTCAACAACTTGATCCGGCCCCTATAACTGGGATACTAACAGATCTTGACTCAGGGGCTACTTGCTTTAATTTTATGTATCATACAATAGCTTAGTTATCTTCTTTCCAAGCTGCCTACAGATTAAAAGCAGCATGTTTGAGAAAAGAGTTTTATAAGGAAGAAGACCCAAAAACCCCAAAGTCCAGCAATCTAGACCATTTTGGCTCAGTAAATCTGGACACTGATAGCTACACTCAACCTGAAAAAGCACAGTTGAGGTTTTTTCTTTTTTTAAGATTTATTTATTTGACAGAGAGAGAGATCACAAGTAGGCAGAGAGGCAGGCAAAGAGAAGGGGGGAAACAGGCTCCCTGCTGAACAGAAAGCCTGATGTGGGGCTCGATCCCAGGACCCTGGGATCATGACCTGAGTGGAAGGTAGAGGCTCAACCCACTGAGCCCTCCAGGCACCCCTCACAGTTGAGATTCTTAAAGGGGCAAATCATCAGCTTTCTGGAAATGATGAGGACACAAAACTTATACTTTTTAATGTATTGCCACAGCCAAAGTATAGTTATATTTAAAATAAAAGTATATTGGCATTTTCACTTATAGAAATTTGCCCCCAAAATATTAGTGTGCAAGATGAATATGCCAATATGCTTAGTACAGCATTGTTCCCAATAGTGAAAAACCTGAAAACTAAATACCTATCTGAAGGGTATAGAGAAACAGATTATGATATATACATCAAGTGCAACACAATTCAGTCATTTTAGGAGATCATATTCATTGACATGGGAGGAAAACCACAACAAAGTATTAAGTAAAAAATTAAGACTGGTAAATGGCATGTGTTATACAATTTCACTCTTGTATATGTTATGTGCACATGGACACCCATGCATGCATATTACCAAACTGTTGACAGTGATTATCCAAATTACTAAACTGTTAATAACAACCATGATTTTTACTTCTTCATAATTTTCTATATTGCCTGAATTTGCTACAGAAACACAGATCTTTTCATACAATGAGAACAAAATTATTTTTGAAAGATACAGTCCAGCACAGGCACATCCATCTGAAACACTGCTTTAGAGGATAAAAGAAAAGGGAGAAAAAGCCAAGTAGATAAATGTAACTAGCCTGGACACAATCATTAGGTGTTGTTTTTCATCTATCTGCTGTAATACAAGAAATCAGCAAAAGGCTACATAGATGCATCATTGCAAATAATCAATATTAGTAGAAAACACAATTTTGAATGCCACAATATTCAGGCAAGATATCATTAAGGATATCTTATATATAGCTCCAATCACCCTATCAATTTAAAATCGTTTCTTAGTTCTATCTGGAAGAAGTACTTCATCAAATTTTCATTGTTGAAACACCGTGGGATGTCAGTCTTCAGAAAAATACAATTTTGAAGGACTATACAGTTGACCCTTGCACAATGCAGCAGTTAGGGATGCTGACCACCACCCCCACCACACAGTTGAAAATCTGCATATAACGTTTAACTCTCCCAAAACCTAACTAAAGAACAACCTACTCCTGATCAGAAGCCCTACCAATAACATTAAATTGATTAATATGTATTTTGAATGTTATATGTATTATACACCGTATTCTTACAATAAACTAAAGAAAATATTATTTAGGAAATCATAAGGAAAATACATCTACAGTACTATACTGTATTTATTGATACCATACATTTATGTCATCTGTTTACAAAATGAACGTATCATCTATCAGTATCTATACCTCAATACTGTCTAATATGATATAAAACACTGTATATGTTAGACATATCACTAACACTAGACATCAAAATGAAAAAACAATGTAAAAAAGAAATTGGTATATATTTACAGATATACTGATTCATGGATCAATAACAGAAACAGCAATATGACTGCTCTATGACAGTCTAATATGGTTGATGTGATTGTTTCACAGTAGCATAGCATATACACTAATGAATTAATTGTTATAAAATTTTGATAAAATTACAGTCCTATTCAGAACACAGTATTGGGAACATTGTTACATTTTCAAAACCATTTACCTTTGATGACAGGCTAATAGACATTTCCTCCAATTATGAGAAGCATTCTGTATAATAATGCAATTCTTTGAAAGCAATTATGAGACAGTAAAAAAACTGATATGCTATTAATTTTTTATTAAATATCACTCACCTTAAGCTTATATAAGGATAAGCTATCCATTTCCATATGAGTACCACACACAATGTTATACACAATTAATACTTGGGTGATGATCTCACACATCTCACATAGTTCTTGCCATACAGTTACTAGATTTCCACGCCAAGACATACACAGACACAACAGATAAATTCATTAACTGTACAGCATGATGATTATTTACTGTTCATTAAGTGGGAGTGGATCATCATAAAAGTCTTCACCCTAGTCATCTTCACATGGAGTAGGCTGAGGAAGAGGAGGAAGGAGACAGGTTGGTCTTGCTATCTCAGGATTAGCAGAGGTGGAAGAGGTGGAAGAGGTGGGAGGGGGGCAGGAGAGACAGGTACACTAGGTGTAACTTCACAGCAATACATAGAAATTTATTTGTCTGACTTTTTTGCTTATTTCTCTAAAAATGCTGCTATGTGGTACCAACATTTGTTTTCATTTCAGCGCTTGTATCATAGAAGAGTCCACATCATAAAGGAAGTCAAAAGCAGTCTTGAGTAACCGGAACCCTCCTGCCCTACTGTCTAATGTCCATCTGTTTTCTGGTACAGCTTCTGCTAGGTCTTCTTCCTCACTGTCTGGCACTTGTTCCAAAGCACTCATCTCCTTCAAGTCATCTTCTGCTAGTTCCTCTGGTGTGGCGTCTATCAGCTCTCAAATTTCTCCAAGGCCCATACCTTGAAACCCCCACCTTTTTTGCCATACCCACGATCTCTTTCATGACTTCCTTGATTGGGCTCTGTGGTTCATCCTGTGAAGTCATGCGCAACATCTGGATACAGTTTTCTCCAGCAGGAGTTTATTGTTTTTGGTGTGATGGTTTTTGTGGCTTTTTCTAAAACAACAATAGCATCTTCAATGATGTAATCCTTCCACACTTTCATGATGCTCTATCAAGATTCTCTTCCACAGCACTGACAATCCCTTCCACAGAGTACCATATATAATGAGACTTAAAGGTCCTTATTACTCCCTGGATCTGGAGGCTAAATTCGGGATGTTGTGTTTGGGGGCAAGTAGACCACTTTGATGCCTTCATTGTTTAAGTCATGGGGTTCTGGGTAGCCAGGGGTACTGCCCAATATCAAAAGAACTTTAAAAAGCAGTCCCTTACTGGCAAGGTACTTCATAACTTTAAGGACAAACTATCAATGGAACCAATATAGAAAAAGGGCTCTCACTGCCCAGGCCTTCTTGTTGTACAATCAAAAGACTGGCAGCCAGTATTTATCTTTTCCCTTCAAGGACAGGGAGTTAGCAGTTTTATGGATAAGAGCCGTCTTGATGATAAATTCAACTGCATTTGCACGAAACAGTAGATTTAACCCATCCCTTCCTGCCTTAAATCCTTGTGTGCACTTCTCTTCCTTACTATTAAATGTCCTCTGCAGCATTTCCTTTTCCAGAATAGGGCACTTTTGTCCGCATTAAAAACCTGTTCACAGGCAGGTATCCTTTCACCTCAGTAATTTTCTTAATGGCATCCAGGAACCCATCTGTTACCTCTGGTCAGCAGAAACTGTTTCTCCAGTTATCTTGGCATCCCTCAATCAAACCTTTCTAAAATTATCAAACCATCCTTTGCTGGAATTACATTCTCTACCTTTAGATCCTCTATTTTCGTTTTGCTTTAAGTTGTCATATAATGACTTCCCTTTGCAAATCCTATTAAGAGTCTATAGGAGTATCTTTCTTGCATCAATCCTGCACCCACATAAAAGCTGCATGTTCAATATGAGATGAAAAAGTTTTTTGCAAAAAATACAAGGTTTTTGTGCCTATGGCATACCTGCAGCATGGGTTATTTCCTTTTCTCTTTTTTTACAGTGGTCCTTATTCATTTATCTTGAAATGGTGGGCAACCATAGTGGCAGACCTCAATCTGTGCTAGATATTAAGCAAGTCCATGTTTTCTTATAATGCCATGACTTTTCTGTTTCCTGGGAGCACTTTCAGCATCACTAGTGGCACTTTGTATGGGTACCCTGATGTTATGAAAGGTTTACAGTATTGCACTAAACATGATGAAAAAATACACGAGAACCACGAGATCACTTTTTACTGCAATACACAATTTACCAGAGAGAAGAAGTGCTCACAAGAAGATTAGTGTCACCCAGTGTCTTAACCAGACACTTGCAACACTTGAGCTCAGTGCAAGAACAACAAAAAGTGTCTACAAAATTATTAGAGTAGTATAGTATGTACTATAGTTCAATTTGTATGGTTACGGCTTAATAATACATCTTTCCATTTATGTCTTCTCAACTGTGAATGATGCCACGTACAGTCTGTGTGCATAAGCTTTGATAAAATTTTAACTTTTATAATAGACTCGTGTATATTTTATGGTACTAAATGATAAACTAACATCTACACATATTTTATGCAATCATTGTATACCTCTCTCTTAATTTTTTCAGTATTTCTAGGCTATGCAGTTCATCTGGAGTTTGCTCAAATTGTCACAAATCTCCAAAACTTTTCCAGGATAGTAACTGAAGAAAACCCATGTATAACTGGATCCACAGAGTACAAACCCACGTTACTAAAGGATCAACTATACTACTTTGGATCTTGCTGCCCAACTGACAATACTCATCCGAGAATATTTTATCACACAGGACCTCTCCAAAGCAAAGGGCAAAGACAAGGGTGGAGGGCAAGAGCACAAGGGAATGGGAATTTCCATTTAACTTAGAAAAAAATTCTGAAAAACAGAAAAAAATATTACTTTCTTATAAGCACAGATTTAATAATGGAGAAGAATAAGGTATCCAAAGGCATCTGAACCCCTCCCCACAAAATTGAAATTTGGACACAATGCTGGTTCACATTTCTGAATTCTAATATTTTTCCCTTTATGAAAGGCAGAGAAGGATAAAGAAATGTTAATTATAGTAACCTCCTTAGTCAAAATGAATAACCCTAGAGGAAAAAAAAAAAACTTTTGAAAATAAATACGGTAAAAAATTGTGAAATGTCATACTCTTTTCATTATATCAGACTAGCTGCCCTTGAATTCTTTGGGGAAGGCAGGACATACTGTAAGTAGACAGGGAGACTGTCAGGCAGGCCAGCCAACAGCACGTCAAGGAAAGGAGGGAGAAAATGAAGATGAGGAAGGACAGGAGCTCTGTAGCCAATGAGATGAAAGAACAGAATGAAAGAAAGAAAAAAAATCAACTCTGCCTCATGCTGCAGATGCCCTCAAGAAATGTCATTAGTGACACATTCTCATTATAGAAATTCCCCAGAGTGGTCAAGGGACTTGCTTTTTTTGCAGTTTCCAAATCAAAAACTAGATGCACCTTTTATGCATCAAAGCTAGCATATATACACTATGTGGCTACTCTCTACCCAGCATGTCCTCATCAAGATACATCTGTGGCCTGCCATAACCTCTAATGACAGCACTGACAGTTGCATGGAAGATTGACACAGACACAGAATAGATTTATATGTCAAAATTGTATTCCAAGACTCTTAAACTGGGGTTTTTTCCTCCATAAGATAGTTCCCAAATGCATTTAGTCTTTGATTCATCACAGACTTTTTCATTTCCATATCTTCTCCATTAAGTTGTAGAGTTCTTAAAGCTGCAAAAAAAGTTTACTTCCATTTTAGTATACAAGTATGGTACTACTCATCTCAGGGGAGGAGAGCCTACCTCAAGGGTAGGAGTGGGAGGAGCCCTCCAGGGCACACAGTGTGCCTCAAGGGCAGGAGAAGAGACCAAAGTTCTCCGGAAACATGGTAACTTTCATCATTTTTTCACTTTTCTCTCCCTTTCTTTTCCCCAAATAAATTTGGGGACAAGTATTCCAGTGTGCCAAAATGGATTTATGGGTCTTCAAGTGACAAAGAATGAAAAAACAATGATCTACAATGATTCAAAAAATAGGCTAAAGGCATCTTTTTGTTTAGTGCAGAACCAAATTCAGAATTTACCCATTTTGACTGTGAAATTGTCAATTTCACAATTATTCCTCCTTCTATGTAAACAGTATAGAAATCCACTGTAATTCCCTAGCAGCAAAATATCCAAAATCACAATTCTAACCCAAGTCACTACACAGGGAAGTGGTTAAGAGCATGAAATTTTTTGAACCACTATGGTGGGCTCAAATTCCAGCCCTGACATTTAGCAGGTATGTAACTGTGAACAGGTTGCTTAATGCCTGTACCTCAGTTTCCTTATGTATCTCTTAATTTAAGTAAATTAATATAGAGAAACTCATGGAACATTATGTAGCACTTACTATAAAAGTAATGGCTGTTGGTGCTATTATTACTGTCGTCACTGTCCAACAGGTTTACCATGAGCATTTCAACTGAACCTCTCCTAGAACAGCAACGTCACTGCTAAAGCATTCCAAGTATTTCTCAATTTCAAAGGAACAGTATAAAACCAAAACGTTTCTTTCATCTTAAAAAACATTTTGGTATGTGGGGAGCTATTCAGTTAGTAGTGGTTTTTCAAGGAGATGGGCTCATCAAGCAAACTTTTGAAATGTGACCTGTTCCCTCTTCCACCTTTCAGAGGGGAAAAGGAAAAGGATGAGATGGTCTGGGAGGCATTTGGGGTTTTTTTGTTCTGTTTTTCAAAGAGTAGCACTGACTAGCCACTTATTCAAACTAGTTTTAAATACATTTGTAGTGTTCAACACGTGAAGGACTTTTGCCTTATAGCTCTAGAGTACAGACTATTATAACCACCCAATTAATTTTAAAAAGTACTTTCTTAATCCATAACTTCTACATTTGAATCTCAAAAGTGTTGTCTTAGCCCTTTTTTCTATTTGCTACATTCAAACCATAAGAGACTATTAGTCACAGGAAACAAACTGAGGATTGCTGGAGAGGAGCTGAGTGAGGGGGATGGGATAACTGGGCGATGGACATTAAGGAGGGCATGTGACGAAATGAGCACTGGGTATCATGTAAGACTGATGAATCACTGACCTCCCTCTGACACTAATAAAACATTACATATTAATTAACTGAACTCACATAAAAAATAAATAAGATATCCTATTATTCTTCATATTGCAGGAATGTTAATTAACATAATCCTAAATTTCTCTGGCATGAGGCAGGAAAGAACAGAAAATAGACACAGTCCTGGTTTTCAGGCAACTTCTATAAACGTATGGCTGGTTTTGGGTAGGTGTCAGATTTACTGTATCTTATTAATACTACCCATTTGCTGATTTGGGGGATGTAGAGAGATCTCCCAAAAGCAAATGACAATCTACTGCAGAAAAACTATTATCCTCAAGCAACCATGGGTAAAGTAGCAAATTCTCAAAAATCAGAACAAACCCCTTTGAACTCTACATAGTGCTCATTATTAATATCATTAAATAAAACAATAAAAGCAAATGCTCCCTTGTGAAGAGTCACAGCAACTAAAGATAAAGGCATCTGTCATCATTGAGTTGCACAGAAAGAATATGGTAAGAGCAAATGGAAGAAAAGCCTCAAAAGTCAATCACGATTTTGTTGAGATATAAAAATAAAGGAAAATGAGAGCTAGCAATGTTTTTTAAGAAAGTAAGATATTCAAAGGTATGAAAAACATATATAAAATCCACACACAAGGCTTTTAAGACAGGGAGATTAACCTACAAGTTGTTGAATTATTTATTTTGCTTAAGCATACACATGTTTTAGAAACTTCAGAATCACGAAACCTATTCCTGATTAGCAACACTCAAGTTTCCAGCTGCCTTTACATTTGTTCACTTTGTCAAAGCCCTAATTCTATACCAAAGCCTTTTGTCCTACTCAAATGCCAGCTCAGCTCACCTTACTGGAAAGGCTCTTCTGGTTCCGTCAGCTGTGCCCATGATAAGCAGCTGGGAAGTATGGAAGAAACATTAACTATTGACTGAAAAAGTGTGTGGACATGGAGTTTTACCATTTGTTACTGAAGAGGTTTAAAAAATATAAATCCAAAAAACAAAATTAAAAAAACCATTCATTGCTCCACACCTGCTCAGAAAAAGTTACAATCACCAATCCATGTAAAACAGCCACAGCTCAACTAAAGGAAGTATTAATCCTTGTTTGAAGGGGTGAGGGGGAGGAGACCCTGCCAAAGCACAAAGGCAAAGGCAAAATCACTCAGAAGCAGGAAGAGAAATGTCCACTGATGTACTGAGGATAAACCAAAGGCCTCTGAGGGGTCTGTGTCTCCTTGATGCAGTACTTGAAACAAACAGCAAGCTCAGGGCACAGACATCAATCTGGAATGTAGGCAGAACTTTTCACAACTTCAAAGCATAAAAATGTGTTCTCAATTAGAATGTGTAATATATAAATGCCAAATTCAGACTGGACCTCAAATATTTACCATCTTTAGCAATGTCCAATTGCCAGGCAACACTACCACTGTTCCCATTATCTCCTCAGCCTGTCTGTGGCCGCCACTCCAAGTGCTGTGCCTATGAGAAGGGACTTCTGAGTGAGTGCAGTAAATTACATCCAACCAGGCACCAGTCTAGGGTATTTGCTGCTATTCAAAAGACAGACAGCCAGGTTAGCTGCTCTGTAAAACCCCAGGTAAGGTGGCATGATCAACAAGGCTAGCAAGAATTATGCATACCTCTCTGCCAATGGGGTACAGCGGCTGAGAACTGGTTCCCAAAAGAACTGAGATGCAGGTGGATTGTCAATGATGGAGCCAAATCAACTACTCTACCTAGTTCTCCGGGAGATAATATGCTGTACAAAATATGTTCATTCCATCATGAAACAATGGAGGAAGACGAGCATTAATGCTGATAAAGCACCAATGCACTGGCCTATATACAAGACATAAATTATCTCAATTAACACAACTGAGGCCCAGAGGAGTTAGGTAACTTGCCTGGGTCACAAAAGTAGTAAGTGCTATACCAGAATCTGAACTCTAATCTGCTGAACTACAATGAAAATGTTCTTTCTATCAAATCACAATGCCTTTTATTATTCTTCTCCTCATTACGCTGTCCCTAGACAGTTACGCTTCCACTCTAGGCATCTAAAACGGTGGCTGAAAACTGAAAACTGAAAGCTGAAAAAGGACCTAAGCATTTCCCTGACAGCTCAGCAGTATACACTGGGTTGGAACAACTCCTTTAAACACTAAAATGTTTCTATTTTTACCACTTTCAATGCAAATCTTTCTCAAAATGTTGGCTGCCTTCTTAAACATAATACACCAACTACCACTAACAGTAAGTATGTCACGTCATGTCCATGGTACTGTACCATTTTGGATGAAAGACGGAGCTCATCTTCCAGATGGAAGGGACTACACAGACCTTCGGGTCAAACCCCATGACTACAGGATCTCGTACATTTAAGATTCATCTACGGTAGAGATCTAAAGTGTTAAAAACATGGAAAGAAAGCCATTTACATGTGGCTCATTGGATATAAATTTATTTCAGCAGTTTTGAGGACACAAAGATTCTAACATGTCATCTAAATTCAAAGTCACTCCACCAACACTTGAGTTTCATCCCAACAAAGAGAAAGAACGCCCACCACAGCCGAATTGATCACCTGTCAATCTTCACTTTTCTTAAACCCTGTAATCTCATGATTTCATATTCAACTGGACAATAGTAAAGCAACTGTTCATAAGGTTGTATAGGGGTGGTGTTATTCTTCTACCCTTTGTGACTCTTTCCTCCTTGCCTACATTCACAAAGCTATGTATACTTTTCACTACCAAACTTGTTCTAAAAACTTAGTATCATCTGAAAGACTTTTTATCAAGAAAGATCAGGGGCACCTGGGTGGCTCAGTGGGTTAAGCCTCTGCTCAGGTCATGATCTCAGAGTCCAGGAATCAAGCCCCACATTGGGCTTTCTGTTCAGCAGGGAGCCTGCTTCCCCCTCTCTCTCAGCCTGCCTCTCTGCCTACTTGTGATCTCTCTCCCTCTCTGTCAAATAAATAAATAAAATCTTCAAAAAAAGAAAGAAAAGAAAAAGATCACAGATTCTCTATTTTAGCAAGAACATTCTAACAGTGTAAACCTGATCCCTATCTGGCAAATTTTTAAAGTATCATTAAAGTAGTAGTTTTTCCTCAGAAATACCACTGACTTTAGCATCATTTTTTCCTATTTTCTAAATAAGGTGATTATATTACTTAAACCTGTGCCCAAAACCACTGGCATGTGTAAGAAAACGTTCTTATACATCATTAGGTACCAGATTAAAATAAGAAATGTTAACCATAATACTGTTACACTAGAGTCAACCTTTCCCACGCAAAACAGAATCACAATTTCATTTATGACTACAGCCGACTGTTAGAGTGAAAAGAAAGTCACCATCCTCCAACACCATCCTCAGCCTTTCACTATTCCCCCACCTCCCTAAAATGAAGGTGCAGATCCAAGCTGCCCAGAAGATCTTTAACCTAATGGGGAAGGGACCTCTTGTCAGCTGCCTAGTCTCTTTGCTGACCACAGAGTTCTTGGAGCACTACGCTCGAAACATGTAAAGAAAACAAAATTCTAAACAGAAACAAAATATAGCATGTCAGAAACTTTTTTAAAAAAAATAGGATAAACCGGGGCGCCTGGGTGGCTCAGTGGATTAAAGCTTCTGCCTTCGGCTCAGGTCATGGTCCCAGGGTCCTGGGATCCAGCCCTGCAATGGGCTCTCGGCTCAGCAAGGAGCCTGCTTCCTCCTCCTCTCTCTCTGCCTGCCTCTCTGTCTACTTGTGATCTCTGTCTGTCAAATAAATAAATAAAATATTTTTTAAAAAATAGGATAAACTCATTTTTACAGAATATGTAAGTTACATTTACAAATAACAGTCTCAATCAATAAGCACATTATTTTCCCTGTGTGTCCATACTTTTTGGATACACTATTTACTGTTATTTCAGATTAAGAACTGTATCCATTGCTTTGAATTCAGAGAAATTTTACCTGGAAAGGTGTTTGGAAGTTAAAGAAACTATCCTGGGCATGTAATGTGAAAGTAAAACTAACATGCTATTTAAAAATAAGTCTATGTTGGGGCGCCTGGGTGGCTCAGTGGGTTGGGGCCTCTGCCTTCAGCTCGGGTCGTGGTCCCAGGGACCGGGATCGGCGGAGAGCCTGCTTCCCCCTCTCTCTGTCTCTGTCTGCCTCTCTGCCTACCTGTGATCTCTCTCTCTCTCTCTCTCTGTGTCAAATAAATAAATAAATAATCTTAATTTTTTTTTTAATTAAAAAAAAAAAAGTCTGTTTCCTGAGTTTTTGGATAACCTCTATTTCAGTTCATTGCAAATTAGCTCTTTAATTTCCTGCCTACCCTGTCATCCACCCCAAACACCACATTTCTTTCTACACAAAGGCACCCTAACTTAAATGCTTTTGGTATACCACTTTAAAGAAACTGGTGGGGGCGGTGGGGGGGGACCCTGCTAGAGAAAGAGAGAACTGTTGGCTCTATTAGACGCCAGTAATTTTGTCACGTTCTGCTGTGCAACTACAGGCAAGTACCTAATCATATATTAAAAAACATCTCAAGGGGCGCCTGGGTGGCTCGGTGGGTTAGAGCCTCTGCCTTCGGCTCGGGTCGTGGTCCCAGGGTCCTGGGGTTGAGCCCCGCATCGGGCTCTCTGCTCCGTGAGCCTGCTTCCTCCTCTCTCTCTGCCTGCCTCTCTGCCTACTTGTGATCTCTCTCTGTCAAATAAATAAATAAAATGTTTGGGGGGGGGGAACACATCTCAAGATTATCCATGTTGATGGGAGTGTCAAAAGCAAAAGTAGTAGCATACTCACATAACCCCTCTGCAAAAACATCAGAGAAGAGTTGAGGTGGAAAGGCATTATCTCTTTTGGCTCCAAATACAGATGTGTATTCTGGCTCTTTTATCACCAGATGACTGCTAACTCCATGTAGAGTGAGGGAGAAGGTACATAAGAGAGCACACCAAGTCAACCACCACCAGACACCCTTGTCTATCAAACTAACAAAATGCTACTTAGTCTTGGTTGCATTCATCTGGAACAGACAAGCTTTTGGCCTGCATTCCAGTGCTCATTTTCCTAGCATGCCCGTATCACTCTACTTTCTATCCCTCAACAAAGGAACAAAAAGTTTAGCAGGTGGACCTTTACTAGCCTAACACATGTTAGTTACAACCAACTTTATCTGTTATATGGAGAAAGATATCTGCATTCCACTTCTCCATGAAAAGCCCTAGTAAATTTTACATTTGTTTTGAATGAATTGTATTACATTTATCCATGCAGTAAACTATATAATGCACGTCGATGGAGGGATCTCCGCACTCCACACTGCAGGAATGCCTCAACTGCTGAAGAAAAACAGTCCTTCTCATGGCACTCATTTGACCATATGCAGTTCCAGCCGAACAACAGGGAAAAATATCTTACTCTGCTGATCAAAGAGATAGTATACTGTATGTTGGTATTCTACAGTCAAGAGGCCACATGTCACAGACTAGAACAAAATAAACTACAGCAATTTTCTGTTCACCACTGAGGCATGTGTGTGCCTTCCTTCATAGTTTAAGATGAAGCCATAATATCCATCACAATGTTAGTTACTTTGAGTTCTTTGTCCAAGACATACGTACATTACTCTAAGTAAATTCAATATCATACACGAAAGAAAATTTTGGAGATGATTTTCACGTTAAAAAAAATTTTTTTTTTAACTTTAAAAATGGTATTCTTTAAATGTAAGTCCTGGAATAACTCATACCATAAGGAGCAGTAGACGGCTACGTGTTTATGGACACACACAAGAGTGTGCACTTGTGCCATTCAAAGCTATGGACTTGTAATCAATCACTGGCACAAAAACCAAAGGGAGCAAAACTCAACACTGAAGAAGACTTAATGGTTTAGTGCGTAGAAGTATAATCTCCCTAGGTGCAAGTGAACATTTTCCAATAAACAAATACTTCTTCAGTACCTACTCTGTGCCAGAAAATTCTAGCCAACTCAGCATTTCCTGAACTTCCACCCAAAAAGGACTCCAGACCATACAGAGAATGCTGACCCTGATGTGATACACTCCATACCCTCAGGTTTGTCAAGATCTGAAGTCCTAAGAGCTGTGAATGGATACTACAGTGCTAGTACTTTCCAAAACTAGATTTAAGTATGGTAAGAAAACCATCCTAGAGATACTGTTACGAACACTTTCTGGAGCTCTACTTTCACCAGAAGACTTGACTACTACTAGATGTCCAAATGCTGGGAATAATTTAAAGTTCTACAAAATCCAGTGTGAGGAAGTGATAAAGAGAACAACTAGTTCCAAGGCTATTTAAAATCATAAAGAATAAACAAAGCCATTTTCTGGTCTTAAACATCACACAAAAGAGGCTTGACAGTTTTGTTTACTATCAGGTGTAACCTAACGTTTGCATTGCTAATAGTCGTTTTTCAAAGTGTGCTCATACTCTTAGTTCCTTTTGAATAGCAGTAACCAGATCTCCTACCCGCCAGAGGACCAGAACATGCTAATAACATCAACATGCAGCTAAGCATACGTTCATGTTTGGTCTGTCACCTGAGTAGAAAATTTTTTGTAGGAGGAAATTTCTTTTCTTGAGAAGGCATTGTATATAGGAAGGTTCATACTGCTTTGTCCTAGTATTCACTTGATATTCGATAAGGGCAGGTCCAAATACAATGTATTCCTCCTTAAAGACATCCCCCCACAAGGCAAACACCAATAGAAATGAAAAATCCCCCTAACTAAAAGAGCTGTTTTTTCGATATGCAATAGAATAAAAAAGGAGGGTTCCATTGTTTGTGGTGTCAAATTGTTTGTCTCCATACAGTTATCAACCCAGTACTAGTCGAAAGATACTCTGGAAAAACGAAACTGTAAAAGGGAATGGATTACTCAACCACAAGTAAATCCTTACAATTTTAAGATGACAGTGTACTTCTGTGCAGTCGTTTAGACAACAGAGTTTTAAAAGAAAAGAGAAGCAATAAAACACACTTCACAAATCCGAAAGATCATTCCCCAGAAAAAGAATTCCCTTCACAAGGTCTAGCCCAAGGAACTACAGCAAGAAATAACATTTCTGAATTGAGAAAATGAAGATACAGACTTAATGTTAACATCCCAACTGTTCTGTATCCACCCTTCTAATTTTTATTTGATTTTTACTATGCCTTAAACCTGAAAAAAATTTTTGAAAGGGTCTGCTTGTCCCCCAGCCTCCCTCAAAGCAACTTAAGGTTTCTTGTGAATCCTTCCAAAGATGTTATATGCACATAGATACAAGCAACATAAATGCTTGTATATCTATTCTCCTCTCTATTCAAATGGCAGCATAACACACACCACTTTACATCTTTTTTTTTTTCCCCATTTAACGAATACCTACAACATTTCATGTCGGTACGGTTTTCCTCATTCTTTACAACTGCACCATATTCCATTATGTGGGTGGGCCATAATTTACTTAGCCAGTCTTCTATAAGGAACATTCAGGTTGTTTCCAGTGTTTTGCTACTATAAACAATGCTTTGATACACTATTTCACTTCGATTTAGCATACTTCATTTCAATTCAGCATATGCTAAATTCCTAGACATAGAACTTGGGTCGAAGAGGTGTGTACATTTGTAATTCTAATGTATACTGACAAATTATCTCAATAAAAACTGTTCCAATTCATAATCCCACCAGCAATGTATGAGCATCTGCATGTATTGCCACACCTATGTTAACAATGTGTTAAATTTTTATTTTACCAATGTGACGGGAGTTGTTTTAAAGTGGCATCTGACAGTTTTAATTTACATTTCTTGGGAATGAGCATCTTTAAATTTAATGCCATTTGTATCTTATTTCTCCATACATAACCTTTGCTCATTGTTCTACTAAACTGATGGTCTTTTTTCTTACTGATCTATAGAAAAATTTTATGTATTAGGAAAATCTGCCTCTAATCTTTGATGAGTTAAATGTTTTTTCAACTTATCTTTGACTGTGTTAGTTTTTGATATGCAGAAACATTCTTTATTTTTAATAAAGTCTAACTTAAAGATCTTTTTCTTTTATTGCCTCAGAGTTATACATCAAAGTTGGAAAAACCCTCTCCATTATTAACTTAAAAATCTCTCTTATTTAGTGCTATTTCTTTTGTAACTTTGCTTTTTAAATTTTTTTTTTTAAATTTTTAAAAGATTTTATTTATTTATTTGAGAGAGAGAGAGAACATGCACACGACCGGGGGCAGGGACAGAGGGAGAGGGAGAAGCAGACTCCCCATTCTGGGCTCGGTCCTAGGACCAGAGGATCACCACCCAAGCTGAAGGCAGACACTTAACTGATTGAAGCACCCAGGCACTCCTGCTTTTTAGGTTTAAAGTGTGATCCACTTAAAATTCATTCTGGTAGAAGTATGAATTATAGATTCCACTTTATTTTTTTTCCAGTTGGCTCCCCAGTTATGCCAATACCATTTACTGAGCCACCCAGGTGCCCCTAGCCAATACCATTTACTGAATAAATTTTTATCACTAATTTGAGATGCCAATTTTATCATGTCCTGTTTTACAGTTTTACTATACAGTTTTAATTAATGTAGCTTAATAATATCTTTCAATATCTTCTAGGGCTGGTTCTATCTCTCATTACTCTTTTTTTTAGAATGTTCCTGGCTATTATGTGTATGCAGGTTTTTATATTAACTTTAGCATTAGTCTGTCAAGCCAAAAAAACCCTCTTAAAGTTTTTATTGGGGTTACTTCTAATTCAGAAACAAACTTGGGGAACTTGTTTATCTTTAAGAAACAACCCCAATACCTGGCAATTTTGTTCCGAGTATTAATGGTGTGATTCTAGACATAGCCAGAACACTCTTGTTTCATACTAGCATGTCCCCAATCACAAAATGATGGTCTTTTTCACAGGTAATGGCGGTGTTTGCCATTAACCTTCCTCCTACAGACACAAGGGTTGTACGAAAAATGTACTAATGCCAGAAGTACTGCTAAAAAAGCACACTCACTGGGCTTATCCATAAATTAAACATAAATGGGAAATTATTCCATGGTCACCATATGTTTTCTTAAAATGGAAACTAAAGACACAAGTGTAAAGAACTGAAAAAGACCTCTATAGATGATCCACACCAGGTTCTAAGCAACCTTTTTTTCAAAAACATATCACTCCTATCATAATGGTTTATTTTATGGGCTGTTTCCTAATTTCCCATTCAAAGGACACTCTAAATTGGAAAATCATGTCCATTCTACCCCAGCATTCCTATGGAATTGTTACCACATGTATAGTATCTTTTACCATCGTGTAGTGGGAAGCAAAAGCAATGATGGATACAAGCAAAAAGTTGAGAGAAGAGTATTTTATATTAACATGTACAAATTGTAACACCTTAATAACATGCACTATCTCATTTGATATACATATGCCTAAATATGAAAAATAACAAAAATAAAGGACAGTAATTTTGTAAGAAGCATTTTAAAACCATCTCTACTATATCCTGTAATTTTAATGTCACACATCCTAGATATCAAGGGAAATACGTTCTCTCTGCCAAAAAGTGGGGGGAGCTAGGTATGAGATTAAAGATGTATGCAGGACCAGTTCACAAAGAGCTTTATAGACAACAGTAAGAAGTTCAGACTTTAGTCTTACAGGAATTTTAAACAGGAAAAGAACATAACCATGGCTGCTTTTTAAAAATTATCTTCATACAATATAGAGGATGGGTTAGTTGTAGTATGGCACAGGAAGATAGAGAAAAAGTTATTGTAACAAACCAGACCAATCATGGGTTGGACTTAGGGTAATAGCAGTAGGGATGAAGAAAGGATTTGTTTTAGAGATACTAACGAGTTAGAAATGGTAAGACACTGGGGCGCCTGGGTGGCTCAGTGGGTTAAGCCGCTGCCTTCAGCTCAGGTCATGATCTCAGGGTCCTGGGAACGAGTCCCGCGTCGGGCTCCCTGCTCAGCAGGGAGCCTGCTTCCCGCCCCCCTCTCTCTGCCTGCCTCTCCATCTACTTGTGATCTCTCTCTGTCAAATAAATAAATAAATCTTTTAAAAAAATAAATAAATAAATGGTAAGACACTGATGGCTTGAACTCAGCAGATAATGGCACCATTTGAAGAACTACGGGACATATATGAAAAGGCAGTTTTGGAAGGAAAATACTAAGTTTGAGGCACAAGTGTGGCAAGCAAGTAATGACTTCCAGTAAACAGACTACAGACTCCTGGAACTCATGAGAATAAACATTTTCATGCTGGCATGTAGAGTTTTGAGAATAGGTAAGATGAGGAAAAGGGCCCAGAAAAGTACATAGAAGGTGATCCAGCAAAGAGGACTATTAACCAGAGAAGCAAGAGGAAAACCACAAAGGCGTGGATTTACCAAAGTCAAGTAAAGACTGTGTTACAATAAAGAGCCGTCAGGTCAGCTTTGTTGGGTGTTGTTCAGCTGTCAAATAAGATAAAGAATGAGAAGAGCCCACTGCATTTAGTGACACTGGTATCGGTAACAGCTACAGCTTCAGGGGAGTAATGGGGCAAAGACCAGAGTGCAAAGGACTGAAGAGTTAAGTAGAAGGTGAAGAAATGGAGTGTTATCACTTCTTCAAGAAATTTGGATATGTAAAGAGGGGAAGAATGAAATGGGAACAATGAGTGTCAAAAGATAATTTTTTTTAAAGATTTTGTTTATTTATTCAAGAAAGAGAGGGAAGGTTGGGGGAGGGGTGGCTTGGAGTAGAGGGACAGAGACAAGCAGACTCAGAGGTGCTGAGTGGCTGAGCACTGAGCACAGAGCCAGAGGCAAAGCGGATCCCAGCAACCTGAGATCTTTACCTGAACCAAAGGTTTAAGTGACTGAGCCCACCTAGGCACCACAAAGGAGAATTTTTTTTAAGGCAAAAAGTCTTTCCCGTTTTTCAATGGTATTTATGCACAATAGTAGTAAGGAAAAAGAATAATTCCTTCCTTTCAATGATGCCCCCAAATTAATACAGGAAACAAACTGGATCGCTGCTCGTTTCAGAGGATGGTCTGTCTTATTAAGGCAGTGAGAAATATCAGTCATCAATAAATGGAATTTATTTGCTCCTAAAGATAAGCTCTAATATATCAACAAAAAACAATAAATCTCTAAAAAAAAAAAAAAAATCCAAAAAATTTTTATGTAGACATAAGAATTCGTAAGAGGTCTGCTTACATTTCAATTGTAACAACTTTAGGATGCTCACATCAAAACAGAATATGGAATTCAAAGTTCATATTCCTAATGTTCAACTAGTACTCAGAAACAATCACATGAAGGAAAATAATATGTAAATCCAATACGGTCAAGTTCCTCTGATTCTTCCTCAGATTAAAGGTTTTACAGATGCCTTGAAATAAAAGGAACCTGATGATTTCATGAATGGTTTGGTTATTTACACCCCTTGAGGCTCATACACAGCACAACTAATGGTTCTGCCTTGAGGCAAGGGATTTAACATATCACCCTCCTAATTGCTCCCTGGACACTACACAATGCCACGTGTTTCTGAAGTACAGATTCCTATATAAAACCCATCTTTAGGGAGAAAAAAAAAACAAACTCAAAGATATAAATCTCACCAAATACTCCTGAACCAGTACAATAGTTTATAATATCCAAAACTTAACAAATCACCACGCCAAACACTAGCTAATATACCTAACAAATTTTGGTTCTCTGACCAGGTTCTTTATAAAATAAAAATGATTTAGGTGAAAACATTAACAAACTTCTGAACATTTAGTTGTACTACCAATACAGTGCCATTTTTAAAATTTCAAATGTGAGAAATTTCATTCCTGAAGAATGTCTCCTATGCCTTTATAATAAGCACAGACACTTGGGAAAAGTCACCCATTCTATAAGAGCTTAAAATATAAAATAAAACCTTGGTAAAGAGATAAAAGAATTTCTTAAAAGAACAAAAATAGAACAGAGTATTAAACTTCTGGAAAAGTGAGAAATATTCTCTATATTTAGAAAAGAAATCACAATGGAAAATCATTTAAATTCCAAAAAAAAATTTTTTTAAAAATCTTAGAAATGTCCAAAACTGTCAATTAAAATCTTCGTGAGACAACAGCACCTGCCCAACATTCCCCATTCCTGAGGGCAGATGCAAGGTCTGGGGTGAGCCATCTGTCTCTAGAGCTCATGCTCTCGACCACTGTGCCCCTTTACCCAACCTTCACCAACAGGTGAAGAGCATAGGAATAAAATTCATGAAAGAGGAAATGTGACGAATAAGTAACATATGGGAAAATATTTAACTAGCCGAGTAACCCAAAATTTTCACATTAAAACAACAGGTAACTTGATTTGGGCAAACTTTTGATAACTTGCTAAATCGGTAAAAATATAAAACCACAATAACATCTAGAACTGAAAACTGGTGTGTGAAACTGGAAAGGAATTTGGCAATATGTACAAAAAGCCATAAAAACATCTATAAGCCCTTTAGTCCAGCTTCACTCTTCTAAAAGTCAACTTTAAAGGAAGAAAATTAAAATATGGACAGAGTGGAGAAGGATGCTTACTTCACAGGCATAAAGATGCTTTTCTGACAATTAATAATAAAATGAAAACTTGGAGACAAACTTTGTGTTCAAAATAAGGAAGTGGTCATGTAAAATATGGTAACTCCATGGTTTATTATGTATATAACAAGGAAAATGGTTTTCATATACTGTTAAACCACAAAGAGCCAGATACAAAAATGTGCAGTTGATGGAGACCCTTTTTTAATCCACAGGAAAATACAAAAAAGAAAAACACTAAAACTGACTATGGTTGGTCAATGTGATGGAATGGAATCCCCCCCCGCCCCCGCTATTCTGCAAAAGTTCCAAAATGCAGTCTAATTACTTCTATCATTTTAGTAAAACTTTGAAAAATGGATGGTTCACAGAGAATGTGCAAATTTACAGTATAAGAACAGAACTCGAAAGTGCTGACATTCTTTCCCAAAAATGAAAAATAAAAGTGCAACAATAAAGATGCCTCAGATACTTTGTTCTATATGATCCAAGTTCCACTGTACAGATGTTGCAAAGAACAGCTGATTGTGGGCCTACTTAGGGTCTTAGAAGTTATTTCTCTAGTTATATTATTTTAAAAGCAGTCAGAAAGCCATTTGAATTTGAACTAGCATGTTTTATTGCCTGATTTATGCTACAGCCTCCATGCTCTATTTTGGGTTTTTGTGGGGGATTTTGTTGTTTTGTTATTGTTGTTGTCAACATTTAACAATATTTTAAATCTTAATAATATCTCCTCTACTAGACTGGCAGTTCCTGAGACCACAGGAATTTTATCTTAATTTAGCAGAGTGGCTGGTTCTTACACAAGCATATAGAACTATGCTTGAGGAGGAGAAAAACTAAAGTGCCCTAAGTCAGGATAATCACAAATCTCAACTCAAGTAAGCACATATACATAGACTGCCCATATCCTACGGTATGAAAACATTCCTGAAAGAGCTGGATGGGCTACTCAAAGGACTAAACCAAAAATGCCAGCCAAACCTCCCTGTCACCTATGCCTGACAACAGGAAGACTTAATTCTAGCCAACCATAAATCAACACATTTATTACAACGGACTTTAAGAATTCTTTGTTTTAGTTACTATATAAAATGGTGGTTAATACAGACGCTCCTTTACTAAGTTTAAAGCAATGATGAAATTATCTCCCTTCTACAATAGTAACTTAGGCTTTCACTTACCTATGCTCAAAGACCTTTTGATGGTTATAGGAGATAAATTCTTCAGTAGGGAATGAGAGGATTTAGCTCCGTAAGAACTGCCACATTTATTACTAAAACCAGTGGGTCTTCAGGTCTTAGAACAATACAAGAATCTATATCCAATACCCAAGGAAGTGATGCTGTATTGCCAAAACCATCAACAAATATTTGTAGAGCACTGTACAGCTTTAAAAAGGTATCATTCATATATAATATATTATTGGAAAACTAAAATGTATCTAGACCTTTCTTTATAGCACTCTCTCAAGGTGCTCCCGTCACACATTATATCCACCTCATATTCCAACCAGCCTTTTAAGTTAAGCAAGGCAGGTATTAGGTGATGACATGGAGGCTCAGAAAGCTTAAGTGATTTGCCAAAGTTCACACAGCTATTAAATGGCAAAGCAGAAAGTACACTTTGGGATGAAGAATACTCTTGCCTGCTTCTCCTCTCCATGCCAGAACTCCTTCAGAGAGCTGGCCGGCTTGCTTCTTGTGCAGGCAACGTGATCAAAGGGAAACTTCATGATGACATCCCAGATATACGTCCTTTCTTGGTAACCAGCCAGCAGTAAGAGTTGTTTCATCTACGGACACGCATAATAGAAAACCACAGCTCTTTACCCAAAAGGCAAACTGGCAATTAAAAAGGTAAGCCTCCTACTGAGACAAAGCCCACACTTTTTTTTTTTTTTAAGGATTTATTTTTAAAAGTTCAGGAGCGAACACCATAAAGGAAAATCAAAGGCAGACCTCTCAAGGGTTTTGTTTCCCCTTCTTTTCTAATGTTTACATCAGGCAAAACAACATTTCAATATCTAAAATGGCAATGCCAATTATCATAACTTATTGTGGTAAATGATGACTCCTCAAAAAGCATTAATACTCTTTAACTATTTCAAGTGAGTAAAATGTGTCTAGAATTTATTAAACATCTATCTTCTTAAATATAAAGAATTACTGGTGTGTCTGCTATGAATCATTAGTAATTGTATTTTATATATAGTAGCTAACATGTTTTTAGCTCTAACGAGTGTTGTGCTCTGGGTCATTTACTACAAAGTCTCACTGAATCCTCACAACTCTATAAGTACAAACAACTTCAAAATCTACTACCGTGTTTTATATAGAAGCGGAGACAATGAACATTAGCTAATAAATCAGAAAGTAACAGAACTGGATGTGAAGATAGAAAGTCTAACCCCTGTATTATATTGCCTCCCTGGGCTCTGCCTTTTCTCTTGTGGGGACTGGAGATTATTGGAAAGGGATGAACTCTGGAATCTGACGACCAAGGTTCAAATCCTAGCTTCCAAGCTTAGTAATGAGTCTTGGAAAAGCTAGAGAAAACCTCTCTTTTCTTGGCTACAAAATGAACATAAGAGTCAATATAATTAACAGTCCTTGCATCATGCCACTGTGATGAGGAGAGTTTGTAAGACTTAGTAAACAGAACTGGCTCAAGTAGAGGACTCAAAAAGATCAGGAAGTAATAACACAGTGATCCCTCAAGGAATAGTGAGGTGTTTGGGGCTTTGGTCCCATACCAATGGCCTCAAAATGCTTTTGCTGAGTTCTTCAACTTTTTTTTTTTTTAAGGTTTTAATTTCTCAAGCTATCACTTTCTCAAACTGGCACTCCTGGCTGCTAACGTGCCTGTATGGAGCATCCATCCCCTCCTTCTTTCCCCTCTTCTACCCCTCCTTCAAATGTACTGTAAACTAGAAAGCTAAACAGGCAGACTTCCTAAAATGATTTTTTTAAGATTTTATTATTATGTTTTTGAGAGAGAGAGCATGCACATGTGCACAAGTGAGCAAGAGGAGGGGCAGAGGGAGAGGTGGAAAATCTCAAGCAGACTTTGTGCTGAGCATGGAGCCTAAGGTGGGACTAGGTCCCATGATCCTGAGATCACGACCCCAGATGAAACCAAAAGTTTCCATCGACTGAGCCACCCAGGGGCCCCTAAAATGATTTCTAAGAAAATCCAGGTTGTAAAGGAAAATTCAGAGTCTCCTAATTAGTTAAGAGAAAAACTTCAGTGCTTTGTAACATCTAGTTTTGACTTTTTAGAGTTCCTTGTTTGCTTATTGAGCTTCTTCGTGATTTTCAAGAGTGTGAGAATGCTGCAGACTTATAGATGAGCGGGGTCTTCTGGCTGGAGCACAGTAGGATGAGACTCTGCTCTGTTACATCAAACCAGATACACCAGACAGTGAGGGAAGGTTGCAGGCTAGTGCACTGCATTGCCCAGAATAGCCCACAAAAGCACAAACCCTTTTCCTCTGGCTTACTAAGGCCTAAGGGAGCTTAAAGGTGACAGCTAACAGGGCTCGGGGTCTGAAGTGCTATACTTGAAGATATCCTCATCTTAGGCACGTCTGCCTGGGGAACTGCCAGACGTGGTGGCTCGACAGAATAACTTTTCTCCACACTACCCCCAAGCCAGGACTGTGTGCACATGGTCTCTAGCAAGGCAGCAGAGAGAAACAGCTCTAATTTTTAGTGATGGGCCCATTAGACAAACCTAAATACCAAAAACCACTATGTGTCAGAAGAGAATATAATCACACTGTTTACTGTGAGACCATCTTCACTGGATTAAAATAAAAGCACACAAGGGAGGAGTGAAATGGAGGTGATCGTACAAAATACATTTGAGAAACCTCAAAAATAGAAGCTCATCAAACCCAAAACAAAGTTAAAATATTCCACTTTTATTACAGCAACTATATCGAACACTGCTGCATTTCTGTGTCATACCATTGTTAACTGCCATTTGGCAAAATTCAGCAAGTCATTCTTTCCCCACCCAAGAAGCTGGTCTGGGAACAGAAACAAATGTCTTTTAACCTCCAAAACCCTGTATGTATGGAGCATCCATCCCCTCCTGTTATTACCTGTTTATGAACATGATATTTGACATTGGAATCTTTTAAAATAATCAAGCTCATGGACACCTGGGTGGCCAAGTCCATTAAGCATCCGACTCTTAATTTCAGCCTCAGTCAAGTTCTCAGGGTCGTGAGATTCAGGCTTGTGCAACCGGCTCCCCCACAGAGCCTGCTTGGGATTTTCTCTCTCTCCCTCTCCCGTGGCCCCCACTCCCGTTTACACCTGCATGCGCACACTCATGTTCTCTCACTCAAAAAAAAAAAAAAAAAAAAAAATCAAGTTCACTCATACAATTGATAAAATAGCCATTCCAAAGGCTAGAAAATGTATAGGCCAGGGGTGAGCAAACTTTTTCTGTAAAGGGCTTTTTCTATTTTTAGTTTTGCAGGCCATAATGTCTCTGTCACAGCTACTCAGTTCTATTCTTATACCATAAAAACAGCCACAGACAGTATGTAAAATAATGAACATGAATATATTCCAGTAAAATTTTATTTAGTGATTCTGAAATTTAAATTTCATGTAACTTCCACATGTCACAAAATATTATTCTTCTTTTGCTTTTTCTCCCCAACTATTAAAACAATGTAAAAGCCAATCTTAGTTTGCAAGCTATATAAAAACTGGTAGCAGGTCAGATTTAGCCACTGGACCATCCTTTACACATCTCTGACACAGGTTACCCTAATACTCAAAAGTGAAAATGCAAAAAACCCCAACAAGTACAATTTTGAGATTAGGTTCCCTTCAAATCTGGAGGCAGCTGTGGGATAATCCAAAGGTTAAACAATGTGCTATTGTGCTTTTGAATAAGAAAACAAGCTTCTCTGACCATTTAAAAAATACTGGATTCTAAAGTTAATACTAAAATGTTAAATAGGTGTGTCTTTGTAATAGCCTTTAAACATATTTGAGCTTCCCTCAGGAATGACTTCTACCATTGCAGTGTTCATGTTATTAGCACAGTATTTTTAGGACTATCCTAGCACAGCTAGGGTCCCCCCACATCCCTGCATAATCCCCAGAAGTCAACTAACCAAGCATTAAGTCACTGTGCCAACCGTAAATTTCTTTAGCATGATACAAGCTATTTCCTAAAGCTTCATTAGAATAAATGTTGGGTCTAAAACAGGAGAAAACTCAGGGATCAGAGAGGAGGATTTTGACAACACTGGATTAGTCAACCTTCTATGAGATTAGCAGAAGCATGCAAGGTAAGTACCTATAAAATCTTATTATAGGGAGCTCTGTTACAGATATATTCAAAGCAGGTACTATATAATCCCTCAATTTCCACATGTCAGTAGATGACTGAGAGTATCTTTACCAATTCTAACTAATAAACAATTCTGAATAACCAAAAGCTAGCTCTTATTCCATACTGACTCTCTTGAGGAGTTTACGTGGTTATTCTTATACAGGATAACCTTCTAAATCGGTGTTGTTGCCTCTAATGAACCTTTTCCATTTGGTTGGCCTCAGTGGACTCTGATCAACCACCTTCCCTGTGTGCAGTACCCTCTGCGGAATGGGGACAGAAGGGTGCAGTCAAAATGAGAGGAAATGAGCTTCCTCATTTTAGCAACTTTGTTCAAGCAGATGGGAGAGAGCTGCTAAGAGGACAGGTGGTAAAGAAAAGAGAGCTCTACAGGGTGCCTAGGTGGCCCAGTTGGTTAAGTTCCTGACTTGATTTTCACTCTGATCAGGACCTCAGGGTTGAGAGATGGAGCCCTACATCGGGCTCCAAGCTGGGCATGAAGCCTGCTTAAGATTCTCTCTCTCCCTCTCCCTCTAAACCCTGCACACCTGTGTGCTCTCTGTCTCCCTCTCTCTAAAAAGAACAAAGAAACAAAAGGAAAAAAAAAACAGAGCTCTTTTTTTTTTTTTAAGATTTTTATTTATTTATTTGACAGAGAGAGATCACAAGTAGGCAGAGAGGCAGGCAGAGAGAGAGGAAGGGCGGGGGCGGGGGGGGGGGGAAGCAGGCTCCCTGCTGAGCAGAGAGCCCGATGCGGGACTCGATCCCAGGACCCTGAGACCATGACCTGAGCCGAAGGCAGCGGCTTAACCCACTGAGCCACCCAGGCGCCCCCAGAGCTCTTCTTCATAAACCTCAGGGGAAAAGAGACAAAGTAAAACCAGAGTGACTTCACTCAGGTATCTGAAAGTCAATGATTCACTCAGAACAAACCTATTTTGCTCTGGGATACCAAAATCTCTTAAGTTAGCATTTGAAGGAAATATATATATGGGCCCAACATTTGTTTTAGACCTGGGAATTCTGACTGGTTTCATTTCATAACTTTTAAAAACCACTAGTAACTCCATTTATCCAGATCTTGTTCAGACAGGGACAGGGCAAAAATACAGTTTCCTGGGAGGGTCATGCACCTAGCGGTTATATTATTATTGACCTCGATAAGAGCAGACAGTCCAAGAAATTCTGGGTTCCCAAAATAGGAAAAGCTATTCAAGACTTCTCTTTCATAATTATTTATTGCATTCTAAATATTTTATGGTGTCCAAATATATGGACAGACTTCCTACAACGTGATATATCTCTAACACATCTAGTGGCTCAAGAACAGTGTTTTTCAAATAGTGGGTGGTCACAATCCATCAGTAGGGTAGAGACCAGTGTTGTGGGTCATCTTCAGTGAAATGAAACAATACTTTTAAAACAATACTTTTGAAAACACCAGCAACTATGTCATGTTTTAAAGGTAATTATTGTCTTTGTGAAACTTTGCTCCTATTTTTTTATAGTAATATATGTGTGTGCATGGCTGTGGTGTAAAGTTTCTTACTGGGCAGGAGTGGCAGTCTTAGAATGGCTGGAAATACCTGCTAAATCTAATAGAAATAAGAAGTAAATAAGGAACCAGGATAGCAATCAGACCTAGAAAAAAATGGGGGGATTTATCGTCACCTGGTGGCATAGAAGGCTTGGCAGGGAATGACTGGCATCATCTAGGAAAAGGACATGAGGTAGATGAAAAGACCCAGCCTCAAACCCTGGGGGTACCAACAGTTAGAGGTTGGTGAAAGGAAGGACCATGCGAACCAAAGGAAAGAGTGGCCAGGAAGCCAAGATTCCTCCTGCAGGCTTCCTCTAAAGCAGGGAAAACCAGTAAAACTAAAAGTTAAAAAAGAGCTATAAGCCTCTTCATTTCCCATTTTTACAGAATAAAATGTGAATGTGGAAGGCTTGGAGGATATTTAAAAGTAAGGAAGGTAAAACAGAGTCTATAGAACCTAGAAATATACTTACTTTAATGATATACAGATCTAGGAATACTTAGCTGAGTATTTTGTGGTGTGTAATGTATACATCAAAAGAGGATGTATGTATCCAGTTAAACCATCTATTTGCATGTTTGAAAACAAAATGTGGGCAAGTCACATGATACATGTTAATCATTTTAGGGTTGTCCACTGACTTTGTATAAAGATATTAAACCATACTGCAATGAATCCTATCTTTAAAATATATTTTTCACTACCCTCTTGCAAATCTCAGACTAAATTCCTTCCCAAGAAAGGGACTAATAATCTTGGAAGCACATGCTCTCAAAAGAAAGTATAATGGAATAACAGGATTGCCCTTTGTGTAGACTGGAGTTTTTCCAAAGCTATCTCTCTGAGCCGCTGTCAATAAACCCACAGACTCCAATGTTCTAGGCAGCAGCCTCATTTGGAGGTAATAGGGATCTCTTGCAACTTATATGAAGATCTGTCACCATGACTACTTTAAATGCCTTTGCCCTACTTCACAACTTCTACAAATAACATGCTAGTACTCTCGGTCTTAAGAAAACAGGATGTTTCCTAGAGTGGGATGGCAACTTCCTTTTTCAATATTAGAAGGAACTACTGCTCAGGACAACCTGTGTGACAGGATCAGAACTATGGTACTGAAATGGGCCTTAAATATTACCTTGCCCAACTTCTTCATTTAACAGGTAAGAAAGTTGGGGCTTCTCCCAGGGGGTCTAGAGGAAAAAACATGGCTGTCAGAGCAAGTCAGATGAGGATTTCAACCCCAGTTCTATTACTGGTACATCACAAAAAGTCAGTTTCTTCATCTCTAAAATAGGGGTAACAACCAGTTTCACAAAGGAGAATTAAATGAACAATGCTTTTGAAGCACTAAGCATAGGGTTGACACAAAGTATATACTGAGAGTGAGTCTATCTCCTTCACTCACCCTACTCTTTTGCTCCTTGCCCAGGGCAGAGCACAAATTTGAGACCCTATTCTGACTTGTTGGTGACTTCACAACACACGAAAGGGAAAAAAAGTCACAAGTTTCTTTTTTTTTAAGATTTTATTAGTTTATGTCAGAGAGAGGGAGTGCATGCATGAGCAGTGGAGAGGAGCAAGGGGAGAGGGAGTAACAGGCTCCTTGATAAGCAGGCAGCCCAATGCAGGACTGGATCCCAGGACCCCAGGATCAGGACCTGAGCCAAAGGCAGACACTTAACTGACTGAGCCACCCAGGCACCTAGGTCACAAGAATCGTATACTTGAGGTTTTCATTGGTCCTGATTTAAATATTAAATTAACAGTAAGTAGCTTCCTATAAATACACTAAAATCCAAACTCAAGGCAAGATACAGCAATGGTTTAAGGAACAGGAAACGAAAGAAGAAAACTAAAGAGCCTCAGTGAAATAAAGGGAAAATGAACCAAGCCAGCATCGAAGAAATCAAAGTTGGAACTCCATACAAACGGATATATGTATCAAAAGCATATGTGGGGGCGCCTGGGTGGCTCAGTGGGTTAAAGCCCTTGCCTTCGGCTCAGGTCGTGATCCCAGGGTTCTAGAACGGAGCGCCACCATCAGGCTCTCTGCTCAGCAGGGAGCCTGCTTCCCTTTCTCTCTCTCTGCCTACCTCTCTGCCTACCTGTGATCTCTGTCTGTCAAATAAATAAATAAATAAAATCTTTTTTTTTTTTTAAGATTTTATTTATTTATTTGACAGAGAGATCACAAGTAGGCAGAGAGGCAGGCAGAGAGAGAGGGAGGAGGAAGCAGGCTCCCCGCTGAGCAGAGAGCCCGATGCGGGACTCGATCCCAGGACTCCGAGATCATGACCTGAGCCGAAGGCAGCGGCCCAACCCACTGAGCCACCCAGGCGCCCCATTAAATAAATAAAATCTTAAAAAAAAAAGGCAGATGTAGATTAAAGAGAAATAGAAACTGAAATAGCCCATTTTATTGGCCATAAAATCAACAGCAACCAGGAAGACAGAGGTTCCAGAGGTTGAGGTGAAAAACTGATGCCAGTACGATCTCTGTCTGCAAATAAATAAATAAAATCTTAAAAAAAAGAAAAGAAGTGCAGGATAAGCAAAATCAATGGAAACAGCTGCTCACTTGAAGTGCTTAGCAATAAGGAGAAAAAGCAAATAATAACCATGTGTGGAGGCAAGATCAAAGTGCAGGGGCTAAGAGCACACACTCTAAAACCAAACTAACCTAGATTCACAGCTCAACTCCACCAAGTCGTGGTTGTGGGACCTTCTCTGTGACTTGGTCTCCACACCTGTAACGTAAGGATAAACATAGTACCCACTGTGCTGGGTTTTTTTTCTGTTGGTTCTCATCTCTTCTTTATATTACAAGGAGCTAGAAATCCATAAACTACATTTTCCAAACTCTCTTGCCAATTAGCTTCCTGTTGGATATGGCTCATGGGAAACAGTGGCAGGAGACCGCAAGGTGAAAGAAAGAAAAACGTCTTTGTTTCCTCTTCCTGATGGCACCTCCAAAAGTAGCAGCAGACAACCACAGGCTCCAGCAGCTTCTGTGTTGGTTCCAAAGCAGGAGAACCAATGAAGACCTCCAGCAAATCTGTAGAGCATAAAATTCATGCAGCAGCTGTCTAAAAGCTCATTAACACTGCATTCTCCTTTTTGCTCCAACATTCATCTACAGACATACACACTCTCTTTTCCTCTGCTCCAACATCTATCCCCCCAACACACACCTTTCTTTTTGTTCTCCCAGTCCTTCCAATACCATTATAACCAATTCCCTGCACTAATCCTTCTGTGTTTAAAACATCCCCTCTTTTTTATTTTCCTGATTGGACACTAACCGATAACACCAACTTTTTTGTGGCTGTCAGGAGAATAAAATGGCTTTTAAAATGTACTTAGATCAGAACCTGGCACTTTATAAACGTTAACAATTGTTTCTCTGCAAGCATCTTAATATCCCCAGGTCCAAAATCGAGCTCCTTGTCCCCCAAAAAGACTAATTCTGAAAATAGTCCCAGTCACCCTTTCTCCATCCAGGCTCCAAATCTGAGTCATCTTTCTTCATATGAATAAGGAAAATTTGTAGATTCCCACTTCAAGGAGCACTCTCAACCTCCATTCACCAAGTGCAAGCCCTTATTATTCCTTAAGTAGGCTGGATCAATGCCTTTCCCTCCCCAACGATATATCAGCATATAGGATCCAGTTCATTCTACACTGCCCTCGGTGGACTTTCCTAAAAGCAAGAGGGGAGGTGTCTGATCATGTCACTACCAGTGTTGCCCAAGGTCATGAGCTCATTCAATCACATAAAAGCCTTCATGAAGCCAACTCCTACCTACTTTCTTAATAGTAGTTCCCACTATACTGCTTCTTATTTGTACTGACAAATCTTACACTCCAAACACATCACAATTCCTTGGCATTCCCAAAACTCCCTCTCCCCTTTGCTCCCACTCTACCTTTGCACAAAATAATTCCTCCATACAGAATGCCTTCCATGCCCCTCTATAGAGACTTTGCTAATCCCTTCTACCTCTAACAGAGCTAACCTCCATTCTTCTAAGTATTTCACCAAACAATACTATCATACCTAACACTATATGCTTGCATTATAACTTGCATGTACTGAGCTCATCAAGAGACTAGGACTCATTACCTCTTGAATGCCCTCCATACAGCAGACTTCCCAATATAACCACTGAAAGTTGTAAGACATTGATATCTCACCTCTTGGGGCAGCCCACTGGGGCTACCAGCCCAGAGGCAGCTTTTCTATAGTTTAAAACCTCCTACTCCAATGTACTGTACAAAACATGATTTTCTGTGTGTTCTGAGGTAAAAGAGGTTGGAAGCATTACCCTACAAGCATCCCGCTCAGCACCATTCGCACAAAACAACAGCACTGGTCTTTCATCAGACCTCTTGAAATACAACTCCTTCTCTAATTCCAAGTTTTAACTGGCAGCACTCTCTATTATTAAAACATGCAAATAAAATGAAAACTATACCAATTCCTCACTTATCTACAACTTTTTTTATTTCTGAAATAGGAACACATCAGTGAAGAAAGCACAAATCTTCCAAATATAAGAAAAATAGAGATTCCAGACTCACCTGCATTCAGAAATATTAAGATTTGATTTTGGACCATTAAACACATAATTGAATCCTAAGAGAGTCAATTGGAATTCAGAACATGATCCCCCTCAAGGCGGGAAATTGTAGTTAACTTCTTGGATTCCATTTGTTATAACTAGTATACAACAATACTGTTTCAAATACTAGCAGTTAAATACTGCTCTCTGGAAAAAAACAACATACATTCATTTAAAGGGGTAAGAAAATGCATGACTTTTAGCAATTTTTGCAGAGATTCTGACAGGATCTTCAGGATCCTTTTAATGGCTTAAAAGTTTCAAGACACTATTTCTAACTTGACTTTGGAAATCTAAAATTTGCATTTTCCTTTTTACAGCTCTATCATTGTAATTACCCTTCTCCTATCAACCACAGTTTAATCAAAACTGAAACAACGAAAAAGAGAGAGAGAAGAGAGGAGACAGGAAACTAAGGGAGAGAAACGCAAATACTGAGGCCAAGAGACATACAAAAAGGTAAAACTAAACTCTAAGAAACAAGCGAAAAGGAGAATTAATGAAAGAAAAACATCCAGGATGTTCCAGAAAAGTTGTCAGAGAAACTGAAGAAACAAATTTTCCATATTTGCCACATAATAGCGCTAACAATCAGCTCGGTGACTCTTCAATAGGAAGAGGATTAAAATAAGGACTCTTTCAAAGGTGTAACAGTCATGTTTTCCATACTCACAGATGCTGGTCCCCTGAAAAAACTGCCCAGGCCAAACGCGAAATTATAAAAGGACATGTTCGTTTTCATAAAACTAAATTTATCCTACTAAGAAGATTGTCCTCTATTCTGAGATTACTTGGTATTAAAATGACTTAAAATTTTTTAAATTATATCAAAATCTTGTTTTGTTTAAAGTGTAAATACTAAATGTGCCAGTCCTAGGCCTGTTCCCATAGATCTTTTCTTTGACAGTTCTGTATCTCAGGAGAGTTGATCACTGCAAACAACATTTCTCAGGCTCCCAGGTCACCTAGATTTTCTCCAGGTTCAATCTATGAGAAGCACTCGTGGAAAACTGACAGATGGAAGGAAGGGAGGAGCCAGGCTATTTCTCCCTCTCCTCTACTTCGGGCAATGTTCCCAGCAATGGTTCCATTTCTCCAGCTCCTACCAGGAGATTCTAATCTCAGAGCAGCTCTGGCTACTAAAGCTCCCACACCCTACCAATAGTGGTACTCTTCTTCTCTTCCTGCTGCTGTTCATCTCTGGCTTGCCTCACCATCTTATCTTCCCTTCTCGGCTCCTCTGTCACAACCAGGAGGTTGTATAACCAATATCCTGCACTAAATTCCTATTTTAAAAGCTTGGAGTGGTTTCCCTTTTCCTGGCTGGACCCTAACCAGTAATATTAAGCCAGTGCTTTCTACATGTATAAAAATCACCTGGAAGGGTGCCTTAAATGTATAAAAATCAGTTAACTGTCTGCCTTCGGCTCAGGTCATGAAGCCAGGGTCGTAGGATGGAGCCCCACATGGAGTCTGCTTCTTCCTCTGCCCCTCCCCCCACTCATGTTTGCACTTTCTCTAGATGAAATAAATATTTTTACAAAGAAAAGAAAAATCACCTGGATGGCTTATTAAAACCCAGGCTCTGGGTCCCACCTCCAGAGTTTCCCAGTCACAGTATCTGTATTGCTAAAGAAGAAATATGCATTTCCAAGAAATTTCCAGGAGATCCTGATGCTACTAAATCAGGGACCACGGTATGAAAACTACTATGAAACAAATAACTGGCCGTCATACGTTGGTCTGTTCCCCCTCTTCTTTTTTCATTGGACAATAAAATCCAAAAAACACAGTGAAACTCTAGGAAACACCACCCTTCTGTCTTCATATGGGGGGGGGGGTCAAACCTTTAAGACAGTTTCCTTACATTATTACAAAGGCCAATCGGTTTCTAAGGAACGATTTTTGAAAGTAAATATAATTTTAGCCTTCAATGTATACCTTACCTATTAAAATCTCAATTTTAAATATCATAACCAATCCACTGAGCTCTTCTAAGAAGATAGAATGGATTTAGACTCAGACTACTGGAACTAAGTTAGCCAATGAAATTTCAAACTGAAAAGTAATCAGTTGGCAAAAGGTTCTTCTACCTCAAAAATTTAAAATTGAAAAACAGTCCTAAATCCATGAAGGCAATTCAAGAACATTGTCTTGGAACAATGGTGTAAGAATCATTACAAGATATTTAGATTTCTGTTGGCAAACAGTTAAAATCAAGTATGTAACCAAATTACAACTGAAATGTATACCTAAACAAAAAGAACCTAAGAGATGAAAGAGTCTAGAAACTAGGACTGAGAGAAAAATGTGAGCCACACAAATAATTTTAAATTTTCTAGTAACCACACTTAGAAAAGTAAAAATAAAGAAGAAGTTAAATTTTATTTATGTTTTTCATTTAATTCAAAATACCCATAATAACATCATCTTAACAAATTACTAAGGATATATTTTACATGCTTTTTATTGCACTAAGTCTTATCTCTGCCCCATGCATTACACTTGCAGCACACATTGATTCATTCCACATGTAGTCACATGTGGCTAATGGCTACCACAATAGACAGCATAAATATAAGCAAACTGAAATTCACATCTCTTCACTGAGTACATGGATATCTGATACAGTGGTTGTGTTCTAATATACTGAGGTTAGCATAGCAGTCATGCCCTACTGTTCTGTTTTCATAACTACTTGTAAATTATACTTTTAAGAATTTAAAGCTTTAAATGTTTGTATTGTTCTCAGTTTGAAAACTAAGCAAACATTTGGTCCCTGCCAAATAAAAATATATGTTTTAGGATTGTATTTAAAAAAAAAAAAAAAAAGCTTCCCAAGAGAATCACCTTGTAAACAGGTAAGCTACCATCAACTACTGTTTTACTTGGGAGTCCCAAAGCCAGTGGTATCTCAACTCGCCTTTTTCTAGCCCCAGGGAAGACCTAGCAGCCATTATGAGCCTGCTGCACTGCTCCCCATGCTAAGGAAATTTTCATCTCCCAGGCTTGTGAATAGGTAGCTAAGTCATAAATATCAAATGAATCCCCAAACTAAAAGAGCTGGTCCTTTGTGGGGCGGGGCTGAGGATGGGGGGGGGGGGGGCTGTGGGAAATGACAATGATGTAAACTTATCATATTACACTATTCAACATCAGGACAGTTAACTCAATGGGACTGGCAGAATTGTCATAAGATGTATCAGGCATACTTTTAATGTGATTAAAATATTATTTCAACATTAAATTAAAACCAGAAAAGAAAAATCAGCTTGAGGTACTACCTTTAATTGCTTGAGGTACTACCTTTAATTATTCACATCTACAGAAAGAGACCAGACACATAACCTATATACAAAATTAAAAATTTAAATAGAGCATAAGAGTTTTCTTCTCTTTTTTTAAGATTTTATTTATTTATTTGACAGACCTATAACAAGTAGGCAGAGAGGCAGGCAGAGAAGGGTCATGACCCGAGCTGAAGGCAGAAGCTTAACCCACTGAGCTATCCAGGCGCCCTGAGTTTTTATTTTCAATAGGAAGCCAGAGTACAACATTTATTGCCTTTAATGAATACACCTGGATCATCAAAATAGAATCCAACAATGGAGTATATAACAAGTCACTAAGTATACAGCAGCAAACTGAATTATAAACAGGTGTTCTGAGGAAATCTCCACATTATTCTCACTATTTGAAATCCAGAGTTTGACACTGGTTTACTCTACGTACAGCGACGTATGATTTTGTTGGGGAGGATTAAGATAGTGCCTCTAACACCAAACCACCTTTGAGCCTCTCAAAAAGAATGGACTGCTCCTTCACTTTCCGGAAGTGAGTTTTCTTTTGCACATAAAACTCTTCCCACAAGCATAAATGTACTCATGTATATGTGCAAGAGGAGTGAGATAATTATGTACCTTTGGGGCTTAAATACTTCTGGTGTCACATCACACCTTAGGCATACAGTTATTTCATTTTGAACCATTCACTCTGGAGAGTAATTACTCATCCCATAAGTTGGTCATAAAAAGCAGAACTTATTCAGTATTTCAGCAATTATACAGCATAGGTGGATTTTTATATGGTACTTCTGTAAATCAGATAATCAAAACATATACCTTAAAAGTTAAAAGTGCTAGAATTATGACAAGTTACACGGACTTAATGAGCCTTTAACTTGAGACAAGTCTACAAAGTAATCTGCAGCTGCTACAGAAAGACCCAGCTATGGGATGAAAGTTGAACCTATAAGGAGAGTTCACTAATTTGAGGAGAAGTTATCGTAGCAACAGGAATGAGGTCACAAGAAGACAAATCAAACAATCCAGGTTTTATGAGGAAGGATAGTGTCCTATTTACTATCTTACATTAGCCAGTCAGGTTGCACCTTTACACTGCCTACTCCCAACTGAAAAATAAAGGTCTTAAAAAAGAAAGAAAGGGACAGAGGGAGGGAGAGGGAGAGAGAGAGATAGAGATAGAAAGAAAGACAGAACAGAAAGACAGGAAGGTCGGTCTTAAAATTTCAGGCTACTGTATTTAACAGCAAATGTCCCTTTAGAGAGTCTTACGGTTACATACAGAAGGGAAAAGAAAAAGTCCCTGGTGTTGCCTGGAAAGACACATCTAATCTTTCCTTCCCTGCGAACAGAGGAGTTTTCCCAAAACAAAAGAGGGAAAGGAAGTGTTAAGCCTTGCTCTAAGAGTTAGACAGGACTTTAGGCTTTACTTTATCAATAAGGAGAGAATGTCCACAGTGCTTCAGCAAACTACTCAATCTCTCCATCAGCAGGGCTGCTAACAACCCACCAGCACCCAGAGCTGCCTTCCAGTAACAGTGTGCATGCACCTCAGAAGCTTTACACAGCTTCAATTAAACTTATCTCCTCTTTGAAGTTATCTCCTCCATACAATGCCCCCAAGTCTCCCACTAAAATCAAGGAACCGATTTAAAAGAGAAAGTTGTCATTGTTTCAAGCCAAACTATTAATGTCATCAAGTGCTGTGAATGAAACTCTTTAAGAAGCTTAGCAAAGAAAAAAGTCATATTCAACTTAGCATCAACTCCAAGAAGCAAGAAGATACCATGGGTCATATATCCATTACTACTATCAAAACCTAAAAAATAAAATGTAACACATCCCTGAAATCATGGACCACCATTCAACGATCAGGAAACTGACTGCTGAATGGAGTCACAGATCAAGGTCTCTGTATGGCTTCTTTCGTGAACGTAAAGAAAGACAAGCTGCCTTCAACAACAGAAAAGATGGTGGTACAATAACAAGATCCCACTTGACAAGTAGGAGGCCTGAGTGTCAGATCTGGCTCAGACTGAGTGCTCCTGGACATGTGATCTAGCCATCTTATGCCCCAATTTCCTGAGCCACAGAACGAACAGAGAATCTTCCCAAAGTTGTCATGAGGGCTAGAATCATGCTCGTAGAGCACTGAAACTGGTACTCAAAAAATGCTAGATGTTTTTAAGCTGCAAGTACAGAGAACAGTAAATGAATAGAAATTTCAAATTAGAGTTGACTCCCACCACCACCAAACAAGATACTGGAAAGAATTCAAGTTTGTCCAAGACCACGTTAATGGGATAGAAATAACTTTTTGTGGTAGATACTTGATTGGTGTTTTTTACATGCATCATTCTAGCCTGCTACTTTTAAACTAAACTAACATGAAGAACCAAAGGTTAACATGACCAAAAAAAAAAAAGAAAAAAAAAGAGAGAGAGAGACTGAAAAGCAAAGGCTCAAGCACAGTCAAGAATATAGAGTCATAAACAGGAAAAAGTGGTGCTTGCAGACCTGCTATGTGGCCCACAGTGACCCTGCACACGAGCTCTGTCCCTGCTCACCAAGATGCAATACAGCTGCCCAGTCAAGAAAAATGAGAAAAAGAGGAAACAAGAACAGACCCACACATGAGCAAGAGAGTCTCCTGCTCTAACCGCATGCCCTATCATCCACTCAAAACCTTTGGCTGTTTGGTTTTTCCCAGTAATACATGACAAGTTGAATTTCTCAGTCCATGTCATATAAACCCACATACCAATACAAGTGACCCTGATACAGGAGCTTCTAACTCTTCTAAGAAAGTCCCTCTAACAGCAGACAGGCATGCAAATGTACATCCGGGGAACGTAGAAGTGGCCCAAAGTGACCATCAAACATACGACTGGGCTGTTTTTCAAACTGACACATTCTCTGTCGCACAGGTGTGGGAAAAAAAGGTGGATGGGACCACTGAGTTCAAGCAGTGCCTCTTCCTGAAGAGCAGGAAAATATTTTTCTTTTTTTTTTTTTTAAGATTTTATTAATTTGACAGAGAGATCACAAGCAGGCAGAGAAGCAGACAGAGAGGGGGCAGCTAGGGGGTGGGGGCAGGCTCCCTGCTGAGCAGAGAGCCTGATGCGGGGCTTGATCCCAGGACCCTGAGGATCATGATCTGAGCCAAAGACAGAGGCTTAACCCACTGAACCACCCAGGCACCCCAGAAAAAGTATTTTTCAAATAAAACATTACTTCCTTCATCCATTTATTCAAGAAAATTTTGGGAGTCAACTATGTGTAAAGGATTGTACTAAGAGCTACAGATACAAAAACACATTCATCACCCATCAGTATAAACACAAATATACCATCTAATGGGGAAGACCATGCATACCGTTACAAAGAAGAGAAGTCTTTGCCAGCGTTCTCTGAGCCACAACCTAAAATTAATGCATTAACCAGGCAGAAAGAGGATTCCAACCAGAAAAAAAAAAAAAAGAACGTGGGCAGAGGCAGCTAGTAGGGCAGCTTGGGAGGCAACTGAAGGGCAAGTGATAAAGATGCGCAAGAGGCAGATGAGAATCCAGGCCAGACCATGCCAGTGCACACCCACTGACAACTTCAAGTCCTCTGAGCAAAGGGAGGCCACTGAAGGTTCTGTACAAGGAGCGCATGGGCAACATCATTCTGGCCACAATACAGAGTGTCAGAGCTAACACATGCCAGTCCAAAGTTTACAGGCTGATTATAACACTCTAACAAATACATGAAGTCCACTCTCACACATGTGTATACATACACAGAAAAAAAGCATATTCTATGAAATAAAAAACCTCTGCGGTACATACCAAAGGTGCAGAAAGGTCATTAACAGGCCTTTCACCAGAGAGCTAGGAAAGAGAGTGGGGGAGATAGGTCACATCAGCACAGCTTTCAATGGCAAGACCTACAAGATCACCTAAAAATAGAATTGAGGGGAAAAAAGCCACCCAAAATGTCAGATGAGAGTAAGCTCTTAAATTTTCACTTGAAACTATTTTTCTCAACACTTTATAAAAATTTAAATGAGAAGAAAAAGGTTAATCAACTCTTTATTGATTCAAGCTGCCAAAAGAAGGGAAGGTAGATCTCAGAAATGTGTCTAAAACTGAGTGCTTTGTAACTTCTTCCATTCTCTGCTTGCCCGTAGTAAGCAAATATTCATGGAATATTACTAAACCCCCAAGTCACCAGGCTAGTCCATAAACTGTCCATTCTATTCATGAATATCATTGAATTGATATTATACATGCCTCTTTCCACTTTCAGAAGAATTATTCTAGAGTTCCAAGTAATGACAAGATTCATTGCTCATTAGGGTTAAAAACAGGGAGGAATTAAAACATCAAGGTCACGGCATACTTTGTTCAATAATATATATAATATTTAGTTGCACCAGATCAGGCAACATTTACTATTATAATAAAATATTAAGAGATTATGCTAGATGGTAAAATTTAATGTTTTAATGGTAACGAAACAATTTTTTGCAACAATATTTCCCTTATATGATTAGAAAATCAATACATGATGACTGCAGGCTTTTGGGGAAATACAGAAAACTAGAAGAAAATAATGGAGAAAATTAAGTAAATTGGAGAAATTAGGTAAATAATGGAGAAAATCAGGTAAAAGAGGAGCACTGCATAACAACGTATTTCCCTCCTGTGTATTTATTTAGAATTCAAGTACTTTCATGTATTCATTCCCATGTGGGTCTCTTAACAACCTCCTGATAGAGGTGACAGAGGTATAATTATTCATATTTTATAAGGAGTCAAGGAAGCCCAGAGCCAGTAAGTGATGCCTAAGGGTACACAGGTAGTAAGACAAGAGCCAGCAACAAGGACTCTAGTCTCCTGATGGGTCAGACGTGCTCTCAAGCTCACTGTCATGTGATTAGCAAATAAGACACTCAGAGAAGTGGCCAACTGCCAGTACATAAAATGAGCAGTAACTGTGAACATCAATCTAAGGTAAGAAAATGTGCAAAGAGAATGGTATCATTAATAGAAACATATTAAAATGTTATAGCATCAAATAAGAATAGGAAAATTTACATATCTTTAAATTGCCCCCCCCAAAAACATAGGGGGTGGGATGGGGAGGGAAGGGCAGGGAGCAGGTGGCAGAGGGGAGAAATCCATCAAACCCACAAAGTTGGAGAATCTATTAACTGTTTCCTTTTGATGTCAGTAAGAACCCAGACAGAAATCATGTATTTCCTATCTGAAAGAGAGAGAGTGGAGCAGCTGATTAAGACCAGAGATCAGACAAAGTTTCCCTTCAGTCCCAAATAACTCCTCAATGTTCCTTTCTCCCCTCTCTCCCTACACATACAATGGAGCATGCGTGTGCAAACCCAGAGTTTATTTTTTAAAATGATTTATTAATTGCCCCCCCTTTGTGAAAAACAAGATACACATATGAGTATAGTAACTACATACTTTACAATCTAAACTGGAACACTTAACAAGAGTGAAAGAAGGGATTGTTGACAATTATGGCAAGAAATGAGGCATAAATTAAGATGGGCTGGACAAATGGGAACACAAGGTCACCCAATATCTGGATAACCCATCTGAACCAAGCACTGGAAGTACACCTTTACTATCAAGTTATTGTTCAAAACACTGTTTGGTTAGGCCACTTTAGGCAAAACAAAGTCTGAAGCAAATTCTACCTCAAGAGAAAGTCATCAGCATTTTGTAGACCAGTTTAATAAACCACTCCTATTAATTAGCCAATGTCTTTTCATAAGAGGTCAGATCTTGTGGGATGTTTTGAAGTTATACATGTTTTGCAAGTCATCTGGAAAAAAAAGTTAAAAAAACACCCTAAATTTATTTTTGCCAGCTTCTTTAAAAAGTGAAATAGCAAATAAAAGGAAAGACAATCTCTTAATCCCTCAAAGGCATTTATAATTGAAAGTTATTTTCTTGGATAACTCAAAAGTACTGTTCTACACAGGAATGCCCAATTTATTTTCTGTTTAGGGTTGGAATCATCAAATAAATAAACGGCTTTTATAACAGCTTTATGGCCAACGCTATTAACAAGTCAGCAAGCTTACAGAAAAAGTCCCCTCAAATAAGAAAAAGAAACTTTATAAGGTTATTTGTTTCTATAGAAATAAACTGATGGTAATAGACCAAGTCCTAAACACTAATCTACCTATCTTGTGGTCATATTCCTATTCAAAGTATTACTATTCAAGTAGAAATTACAACTTGGAGCTTTTTATTTTTATTTCTTTTTTTCAGCTAAAAGAATTTCATACAGGTGCCCAGAAAGACTGGCATGTAATCTAAGCTTATTCATTCAAGTAACATTTCCACCTCTACTACATATACACTGCATGGGCACTATTAATAGTTGGCTCTCCCAAATTTAAAATTTGCTAGTACCTTTTTTTTCAATCTAGCAGATACATCTTTCACACCAAAAAGGGACTTGGTCTTTAAATACTCTCAGATTTTCATCCCAAAGAACAAGACTAAAAATAAACAATGGGCGGGCACCTGGGTGGCTCAGTTGGTTAAGCGACTGCCTTCAGCTCAGGTCATGATCCTGGAGTCCGGGGATCGAGTCCCGCATCGGGCTCCCAGCTCCACGGGGAGTCTGCTTCTCCCTCTGACCTTCTCCTTGCTCATGCTCTCTCTCACTGTCTCTCTCTCTCAAATAAATAAATAAAATGTTTTTTAAAAATAAATAAATAAATAAACAATGGGCAACTCAAAATGACTCTGTAACTGTGTATGGAGGAATATTTTTACATTTGTTTGTTAGCACTTCACATTTTCAGTCCTCTGATAGTCAACCATTGCTCCCTCTATTAAAGAGGCTTAGATATCTGCAATGCTACAAAGTATGTGATTTTCTGATTTCTCATAGGAAATCACCTCCGAGTTCCACAATTTTCTTCTCAAGTTTGGAAAAGGTGATGAATCAGATAGGCCGGTGTCAGTCCCCACAACAACCCCTTGTAGAATTTCAGAAGATCAACCTAATTTCACTAGAAGAAAACCATACTATTTAAACATACCCAGTTTACTGTATCTTTTTCTTTTTTTAAACAGTATGACAGTTCTAGATTTCTTAAGTAAGGCTTCTTAAAAGAGTCAAACATAGAATTTTCTAGATTTATTAAAAAAGGCTTCTTGGGGCGCCTGGGTGGCTCAGTGGGTTAAAGCCTCTGCTTTCGGCTCAGGTCATGATCCCAGGGTCCTGGGATCGAGCCCCGCATCAGGCTCTCTGCTCAGCAGGGAACCTGCTTCCCTTCCTCTCTCTCTGCCTGCCTCTCTGCCTACTTGTGATCTCTGTCTGTCAAATAAATAAATAAAATCTTAAAAAAAAAAAAGGCTTCTTGAAAGAGTCAGAATCAAAGCTCAATTCTAAATGATTAAAAAAGCGAACCAAAAAAGAGAAAACTAGTTGATCCACAACTGCAAAGGATCAAAGAGGGACAGAACAACTCAAGGAAGTTAATTTTCTTTTTAAGATTTTATTTATTTATAAGACAGAGAGTGCACACAGAGGGACCAGGAGAGGGAGAAGCAGTCTACCCAACTGAGCAGGGAATGGATGCAGGGCTGGATCCCAGGACGCTCGGATCACGACCTGAGTCCAAGGTAGAGGCTAAACAAACTGACCCACCCAGGCACCCCTCAAGGAAATAAACTTTTAAAACTAGCCTTTCAAAGATCCAATAGCCAATACATCCTAAAACTATCATAATGTAGACTGCCATTATACACTGAACTTTCACAAATTACCTTCTGAATTATTACTATTTTTAAGAGGAAGAACTGGGGGAGGGAAAAGATTAGGTAAAAAATAAGTTTTGTATAACATTAAATATTCAACCCAAATAAATGTAAGTTCTTGAAATAAACATTGTATATCTGAACATGGCTACATGAATTTTTTGTGCTTTTCTGAGTTTAGCCCACCACAATCACCATTCCTTCCTAAGACCCCAACACACACACATACACACAATTAAAAAATACAAACCATATCCTTATATGGTTTTCAGAAGAGCACCGATTTCATAGAAGAGCACAAGAACTCAGAAGTCTCAGGATTTACCAAAATCAAAAATAAGCCACTCATAAGCTATGGGCTACTAAGACAAATTCAGATTTCATATATACACTGAATTTTGAATAAACTCATAATCACTCACTCCTGTATCACCAATTTTTTTCTAACACACAGGAACTTATAAACTATGAAAGTAAATTATTAAAAATGAGCATGAAAAAATCATAAATGAAACAAATTACTATTAAAACAATTTTTTTAAATCTGTCCATTTTAAAATAAAAATATTTTGTATGAATTGTTAAAATGAATAGTCTTCTGAAAACTTTTTTCCCCACTGCAATCATCCTTATTAAAAGCAAAAATGCATTATTTAGTACTTTAGAATTTCCTGCTATTTATGAAACAGCTTAGACAAAATGCTTTTTTAATAAGTTACTAAGAGAGATCCATGAAAACAGCATGGAAACTGCTCAGGCAAGTTCCAATAAGGAACGTCATTTGAGCCCTTTGCTTAAAAGGACTTTAAACAGCACCAGTCAAACTACTTTCTGGGCTTTGGTTTTAATCTAGCTGATCTGGTACTGACATCATTTACATGACTCACCTAAATAAAATCTAAATTACATTAAGGGTCCATACTATAGTCACTTACCTACTATCATCCAGTAGATTACAATGTTCTACAAATCATATTAAATTATATGGATAGATAATGTGTCTATCTATCTATACAGATGAACAACCATCTAGAAAAAACATATACAGACAGATCAATGGATCTTTTTTCAGACACCTTTGGAATAACTACTATAACCACTAACTCCAGAAAGACACCAAATGGCACGATTACTACACTGTGTTAGAGCTCAACGTACTTGATAATCTATACCCAAGACATTTTAATTATATTTCCTAATGAAATTTTTATTTTCACCCTAAGAAAAAAAATAAAATATTCTCAGCTCAGCAAAAGCAAGCTGCCCAATTTGCTCTTACCCACAATGTAAGCACCTTGTCTTAAGATGTAAAAATGTAAATAAACTCTAAAACATCTGCCTTCTCTAAGCTATTAGGCCAGAAATTCACCTCTCACTAAATCCCTCCCCTAAACTTTCTTATTCCACAAGTGAATTCAGCAGAATTCATCCAATAACTACCTTCAAGACAAAATGAAGGAAAAAAAAATCAATTTGATTCTATTTCTAGTTATTTTGGCCAATTATTCTGCGTTACCTTAAGGACATCAGATCAATGCACTAACTAAATGTTATCCTGCCATTCAACGAATCTAAGTATATTACACCACTACTCATTGAATAAGTGAATAAAAACCATCATCCCTAGTCCTATTCATGTTCAGTGTAGTCCATGGTCCAATGAAAATCATCCCTAATATAACTCAGCTTGTTTATGTACCACTGTGGAAAGAATATACACAATGTTCTTACCGAAGTCCCTTCAAAGATACAGATTCACACTCCAACATTCTTTTTACTTTTTTCAAAAAATATTCAAGAACAAATACAATGTACTTTTCATTTTGAATTAATCAAGAAATCAAGTAAGTACTAAAATTCACACATGCAGTCAAAAGTTTAAAACTCAGTTTGCAAGTAAAATCCACATAATACTGGCTGTAGAATATGCATAATCTAGACCCAGATACCGAAATTCCAAATACCTAGCTGCTCCCTACAAGAATAAATAATAAGCTTTTGGGGCATAGGGAACATATTCCTACAGCATTAACCAAACCTAACTATACACAACTGTTAGCAAAGGGAACACTGACAACTATAGAAAAAACCACACAAGTGTTTTTTAAAAATGTCTGACAACACCTATAATTATATAAGCCAATTCAGACTCTACAACTTTAACAGCAACGGCAATTTTAAAAGATGCCCAAGGCATATTAATAAGTCCGACAAATTTCACACTTCTTGGTGCCACCACAAAACCAAAATTACTGAGCAGGATATTAAGTGTGACCTGATATGGCAACTCTTAAATCTTTCTCCCATCTAACACAGTTATGAGTAGTATGAAGACAACTATCAAAAATCAATACTTTCTAAAAATAAACAGTACTTTTATTTTTATTTTCAAAAAAGAAGAGGTAAGTAGAGTATCATAGAGTATCATGGTGGAGAATATGCCTAAAGCCTGAAAATTAGTTTAGTCAGATAACTGAAAAGTTGGGTTTTTGACATTTGCCAGCAGTCCCACAACGTGCTGGCCCTGTGCCATCATGGCCTGGTGCCAGTCTGATGCAGGGCCAGGCTAAAAATAGCAGCCAAGCAGCAGCTGGAACACATAGGTCCTTGTGACCTCAGCTTTATTTCCCTAAATCAAGGGAGGCTGGAGGGGAGGAGACAACTGCAGGCAAAGGGAACAGAATATGCTCTTGGCTGGTATTTCCTACCTCTTCAGGATTTCCTCCCTTTTTTTCCTACCACTCCCTCCCCCTCCTAATCCTCACTCTCTTTGCTCCATTCCCCCACACTTAAAAAAGGAAGAAAAGGGGCACCTGGGTGGCTCAGTAGGTTAAGCCTCTCTGCCTTTGGCGCAGGTCATGGTCTAAGGGTCCTGGGATCGAGCCCCAGGAAGCAGAAGTCGGGCTCTGCTCGGTGGGGAGACTACTTCCCCCTCTCTCTCTGCCTGTTTCTATGCCTACTTGTGATCTCTCTCTGTCAGATAAATAAATAAAATCTTTAAAAAAGAAAAAAGGAAGAAAAAGAAGAAGTGCAGTGAGGCAAGGAAAGAAAGACAGATTGTGGAATGCTGAAAAAGTTGGGTTTAGAGACTCTTCTACCTTGCTTCCCCAAGTCTCACTTGATTCTACCACCATCACAAAGCAGCCATTGGTCATTTCAGTCCTCAGCTTTACCATGGTCTACAGGAAGCAGAAGAAAAACATCACACAGGTGAATGACAGGGAAGGGGAGGCCTAAAAGATGGTGCCAGGAGTGCAAAATACTAAGTGCTAAAGAAGCTTAAAGAGTGCTAAAAAATAATAAATAAAAATTAAAAAAAATAAACAAGGTCCTAAAGAAATAGGGCAAACTGGATTAAAAAAAAAAAAAAAGGTCCTCACTCATCACTATATCAATCAGATTACAAATTTCTGGTATTTGAGTTTTGGGGGTTGATTTTATGACAAATATTTATAAAAGCCATGACCTTTTTCTCTGTAGAAATGAGTTAGGATAAAGCAGTAGCAGAAGCAAAAGTTGAGCACAACCAAATACAGTGCTGCCTTCAGTTTCCGCAGGCCTTCACCAAGAAATCTCAACCTAGCACTAGAAAAGGCTCCAGGCTCGGCCCATTACAGTGAAATCATAAAATATTTAATTTATACAAATGCTGGTCACTGTCAGCAAATTTTTTAACAGGTACAATGTGGCACATATAGCATTCGAAATTGTACTGATCTAATTAAGAGAATTTAATTTAAATCTTGCTTCTGTGGACTCACTCTACATGCTAACTTCCTATGCATATTTTTTGTATAATATCTTCCAACATTAGAGATCTGACATCAATTAACAATGAAAAATGCATTAAGTAAACAGAGAGACTGTTAAATAAGGCAGGATCAGGCAGTGAGTTGCCTGAATTTTAAGCACATTAATTCACTAAATGAGCTTCCAATTTATCCGATCAATTCATTTGGTTAGTAAGGGTTTAAATGTACTGACAGGTCCTACTGCATCCTTCAAATTAACTGTCTTTCCAATAAACTCTTTCTCAAAGAATATTAAATCTTTTTACCAGCAATAATAGTATGATTTTTAATCATAACACTTAAAAAGGGCCTTAAAATGAGATAAATAATTTCTTAAATACACCTTGAGAGATTACCTCTGCTTCATATAGATCACATTTAGATCTAACCTAAAAGTTAGTCCTCTTTCAAAAGTTAAAAATGCCCAATGGAAGATGATCAAAACCACCCCCACAACCATCTTCCAAAGCTGAAATTCATTCATAAAAGGAATTTTTGAAATGCAGTGTTTCAAGTCAAATTTCAAAATACATGTTAAAAATCATAGCTGTGATCACAATTTAAAATTCTGGATACTATGAAAATCACTCTAGAAAGTAGAAAGACTATAAACCTAAAGATGAACCTTCTAGAGTAATTAATGATGACACATCATGGGCAGTATTACGTAGAGGCTAAGAGTACCAGCCAGTGGGGGTGGGTTTGGCTTGCTAAAGTACCAGCCTGTGTGACAAGGCAAAAGTCACTTTCATTTTTTTTTCCAATGCTTTGGTTTCTTCATCTATAAAATGAAGATGATAAAAATACCTACCTCATCAGACTGTTAAGAAATACAAAATGCTTGGAGCAGTAACTAACACAAGGTTAAAGCTATTAAAGTGTTAACTACTATTACTATTAGTAGATACTGCTGCAGTAGTATTAAGGAAGCTCACTGTGAATCATGCTCAGCTCAGTGAAGAAAAGCTCCCAATCATACAAGAGGTCTTTCAGAGTTGGAGAGATTACAGAAGCTTTTGAGACCACAACAATTATAGGAGAGACCCTCTCCATCTAGCAGCTATGTACATACCACCTACTGGCATAAGGGTACAGGACGATGACAAAATACTGAAGAACTTACAAAAACAGGTCAAAGGTAGACACTACTGGTTAAGTTTTCATAAATATACTAAATTCAGAGCAACCAAATTTGTTACTGGGTATTAACTTCTGTTGCTCCGCATGACCATTTTATACTTCCAGTAACTTCCTTACTACACAGAGGTAGGCACAGGTGCTGGAGTACAGTCACATGTGCTCACAAGGCTGTCATACAGTTTCACGAAGTCAACACTTGTAACTAACTTTTTCAAAACTTTCATCTCATCTTAGAACCTCTACAATTTCCAAATGTCTACAAATATTTCACACTAGCATGTATTTAGCATGCTAGAAGCATTGCTTAACCGAAGCCATTAGATTTTGGACAGATACTAAAATGCTATCTAGAAATACTTTTATAACATTCAATAAAATGTTAGCCAAATAATCTCTCCAACAGTCCAGTCATTCTACATTCAAGAATATGCCTGTCCTGGGGTGCCTGGCTAGCTCAGTCAGTGGACCATGCACGGCTACTGATCCTGGGGTATGGATTCGAGCCCTACATTGGGTATAAAGATTACTTAAAAATAAAAAACCTTTAAAAACCTTAAAATTCTTTAAAAAAAAAAAAAAAAAAAAAAAGAATATGCTTGCCCTGAGCTCTGGAGTTTTGTAAAACTTCCCAAACAATCCCAGCAAAGTAAGAATAGTGGAAAAACAGAAATTCAAGGTTTAACCTTGCAATTTACTATCCCTCTCTGGACAAATTACTCAACATGTCTGGGCCTCAGCTCTACAAGTAGATAATGACTATCTTGCAAAAGCATTTTGTAAAAACAGCTTCTCATCTGTTAGCATATTTTAAAAAGAAAGAGCACAATGCATTTGTATATAAGGGTCACTAGAATATGCTTTGGGTAATGATACTCAAATGACACCTGTGTTCATCTTCTTTTGTGCTCACTTCTGAACATCAAATAAGTTACAAATACATAAATACATGTAGATATATACAATACATTTTAACTGACACCAAACTAATTATCACTTAGGTATCTCGCAAATATAAAACACTTAGCATATCCTTAGCAACAGCATTCACTTACTATTTACTGAAAGTCAATCTTTTTTATTTAAAGATTTTTATGTATTTATTTGACAGAGATCACAAGTAGGCAGAGAGACAGGCAGAGAGAGAAGGGGAGGAAGCAGGCTCCCTGCTGAGCAGAGAGCCTGATGCGGGGCTCTATCCCAGGACCCTGGGATCATGACCTGAGCCGAAGGTAGAGGCTTTAACCCACTGAGCCACCCAGGTGCCCCTGAAAATCAATCTTTAAGTTTCAAATGAACACCAGATTTTGCACTACATTCTTTCCAAAGCTTGCTTTAGCTACCTTTTCTAAATGAGAAAAATAAAGGAAGCATCCTATTTTTAAAGAGCTGAAAATCAGGTACAGAGCATATTCTTAGCAAAACACAGTGCACCGAAGGCAAAAACTGGAAAGATACTCAGGTTTTTTGAATGAATCTAACCAACATACTTCATTCTCAGTCCGGCCAGGACTGAGAAACTAGAGTCTATTTCCATGGAGCAAGACTATCCAGTGTTTTTCGCCAAATTACCATGTGATACTGATTTCTCAAAAGAAGACTGAGAGTCTTTCCTTCCATTTCAAGAAGGAAACAGTTTGTTTTCTAATTTACAGTAATCCCCAAACATTTACATATGTCAAAAAATTAATAAACCAAGAAAATTAAATTAGGCTTTTTCATTGTGAGAAAGCACTGTTGAAATTATATCACAGTAGTTTGAAAGATAACTAAGGGTTCCATGTAGTTTATGATCACTTAAAAACTGGTGCCTATAATCTGTGTTGTTTCTAAGATGTTTATAACTTACCTATAATCATCTTTCTTTTTAGGATATTTGTCCTCTTAAATATAATATTTGGAGGTCGACAGTAGTTCAAGTTTAATGACTGCCCCTACGAAAATTTCTAACACCACAAGAGTTTGCTTTATCTTATGTATACACAACTAAGCTTCTTTTTTTTTTTTTTAAAGATTTTATTTATTTATTTGACAGAGAAAGATCACAAGTAGACAGAGAGGCAGGCAGAGAGAGAGAGGGAAGCAGGCTCCCTGCTGAGCAGAGAGCCCGATGCGGGACTCGATCCCAGGACCCTGAGATCATGACCTGAGCCGAAGGCAGAGGCTTAACCCACTGAGCCACCCAGGCGCCCAACACAACTAAGCTTCTTAAAGGTACCAAATCCATTTTGAATTATTGAAGAAAAATTGGTTTTCTAACACAAAAATACAGAGCATGTAAACATGTGGTATTACTACAGATCCAATCATGCAGTTTTTAAAAGGTGCAGCTTTCTTAAAAGACATCAGTATTCCTCCCCTGCCATCCTGTTCACTGAACATGTTACCAGCTGAAATCAAACATTATTAACTAAGCCTTTAATATGAGTGTGACCAGAAAAGATATGCTGGTCTCTGTCTTTCCAAATGAAACATTTAGAGTTAGAATTGATGGCAATTGATTACCCATTGTGAAAAGAAAAGAGGGCCAGGATAAACATCTTAAAAATTGGCCAAGACATACTTAAGACAATAATGACTTGAGCTGTTCAATTAATTGCAATAATTCTTCTATGAAAGGATGTGTTCCACAGGCATTCTGATCTTTCTAAAAGAAAAGGCATCAAAATCTTTGCAAAAAGGATGAAATTCAGCATACAGTTTAAATAAAATAAGGGGGGTGGCCTTTTCCTCATCAACCCAAAGGTATACTCAGAATACAACTCAGGGCAAGAAACTGAAGACTGAAGCAAAAGTAAAGATGTTTCCTTAATTCAAATCTGCAATTCACCTTCTAGTATTACTGAAATCTTTCCGCTACAAAAAGTTTTGTTTCCTGAACACTTTAGATTTCCCCACTAGACCAATACTAGCCATCAGAGAACTAAGTATTAAAACAAATTCCAAGATTTTCTCACCTAAAATTGAAATTTTAACTTTCCTCAGAACAATGCTAAGCATATTTGAAGTACGCACTTAAAAAAAAAATCAACAATTGTAAGCAAATCAAACATTTCAACAAGCACAGAATAAAAAAAAAATACGTATGCAACTACAGTTACAAAATTTTTTCTTTTGGGTACTTCTTCATTAATCAAAAGGCAGAAAACATATAGGACCTGATTTTTAAACCATTCCATATTATCATTTTACTCTAGAAAATGCTTTCACTGAAATTACTATCACCAATAAACAAAACACCCAGTTCTGAAAGTGCATCTGGAATCACATCTTTATATAACAATTTCTGGTCTCTAAAGAAAACCAAAACCCTCGAAGAAATACCAACAATTTAGCCTTAAATAAACAAAGTGATTAAAAATTTTATCCAACCTAATCCTAAAAAAGATTGCCCTTTACTGCCTGGCCACCCCCTAAAACAAAAAATTTTAGGTTATGAATTTGAAAAGACCACAACAATGTTTTTACCAAAGTATTAACAGAATTGTGGACAATATTCTATTCTCCCCCCAAAAGTTACCAGCAAAACAAAACAAACAAAAAAGCAACTCCTTTTAAAAGTTATCTCCTTCCTGCCCATACTAAAGACAAGATCCCAGTTTTGTTTGAACACTTCTTGCTTTTAAAATGCTTAGTCACAAATAAGTAAACTTGTCTGTCTTGAAACAAAACTGAACGTACACCAATCTTCAGAAACCGAACACGTGCCCCAAAACAAAAAATATAAACTAAAAAACACAAGGATAAACAAAAAAACATATGCATTACCAAAATACATGCTTCTTTTTCTACTCTGAAGAAAAATCTGACCATAATACAGTCATAAAATGAAAAGTAAAATTACCCTCAAAATTTTGCCCATCCACTTGACCGCCCTTCCCCAGATATCCACTGTTCAATGGTTGCTCGTATAGCCTTTGGGACATTTTTTACATCTGTAAGGTCTGTCTTTTTTGTTTTAAACAGAAATTACAGCCTACTATATGAACATATGACTTGTTTTTAAATGAATGTTCTGGTCTTTTTTTTCTCAGTATATGTATTTCTCTCCTTCACTATTTTTCATGGTTGCATAGAATTCCACAGAGTACTTCTTAACCACTGCCCTTCCGATGGAAATTTCCATTGACTCCAGCTTTTCAGTATTACAAATCATACTGCAACGAGCACTGCTCACTGTACAGAACAGATCTGTGCACTAGTATCAATATGTCTGTAAGATAAATTTCTAGAAATGACACAAAAAAGACTGAGCCAAGCAGATGGGGAGGCAGCATCTTCTCCCACCTCCTCACCCAATTCTGGGTACTATGTACCCATCTTTTTGGTCTTCACCATTGTGGCAGATGAACATGGCAAGTCACCTTTATTTGTGTCTCCTTATTTAAGAGTGAAGACAAATTTATTAATCATTTGCATTTCTTTGTGAAAGCCATTGCTCATTTTTTAACTTAATCTTTCTCTTTTTTATTTTTTAAACTAATTTTTCATAGTTCTGTTAGCCTCCAACATGCTGCACATATTTGCCCCAGTTAGCTGCTTATCATATTTTCAGTCCTACAGAAATGTTGTTTTTTTATCTAATTAAATTTATCTGTCTTTTAATTTGAATTATCTTTATAATTTGAGTTCCAGATCATATTAGGAAACCTCTTTGCCAGGCAATATTTGGGGGGAATTTTTTACATGACTTCTAAAATTATTACTTCAATGGTGTCAATAATACTAACATACAAGCACCCCTGGCAATGGCTCCCTTTTAATGTATCATTATTTAATAAAAATAAGCCAAGCATACTTTCTCTAAAACTTCCTATAATCAACTGATGGACAGCTCTGCACCAATTAAATACCTTTTACAACTACTACACCAAAGCCTTAATTTTTTTCTTTTAAATTTCTTCTTAAAATAGGAGTTGAAAAATAACTAACAAGTATGTTTAATTTTGGGAAGTCCCAATTCTCTGACCCTTGATCCTTAAATAATCTCCGAAGTGTGGATATAAAATGAAGTCCAAAAATTAAATTGTACCTCTTCCATCTAGAATTCAGTCACCTCTACAAAAGTCAGTAAATACTTCGCCTACAAACAAACTTGCAATTTTGCAGTATCAGAACACTGCTTATGGTCCTATCATGGTATCATGTTCTTTCCCATTTCAGGTTCTGAAGCTCAAACAACTTCTACCTCAGCTCGCAAAATTATAAAATAAGCCTCTTGCATTAATATACCAATTCAACCGACCAACCAAAGCTAAATTAGATGGTTAATCTAGTCATTCTCTCCATTCCCCTTACAGAACAAAAATCCTGGTCGTAAAGTTTTCTATATCACAGTGCCAGCTGCCAAGCATTTAACAGTCTTCCATCTAGTAAGCTGACTGGCACAACAAGTAATACAACTTGGAAGTTAAGGAAACTGGCAAAACTCAGAGGGGAAAAAAGAATATTTTCCACAATTTGTACAGCACTTGTTTAGCACGTATGTAAGTGTTTCCAAAAGGGTGGTCAATTCCAACTATGCAAGAACATCACACTGCTTCACATCAACCACTGCCAACTCCATTCAGTGGCCTCAGTCCCCTTTGGGGACTATTCAAAAAGTTACTATTTTCTTTTACAACTCACCCAGGCCTCTTCACTGATGAAAGCAGGCAAAGCCCACGCTGTGTGTCTGTCTCCTAGAGAAGATTGCATCTTTTATTTATCGCCCCTTGGCTTTATTTTCACAGTGAATTCTTGGCTTAAATGTAATCAGCCAAGAAACCCTCCCTATGTGCTCTCCTGTCATTCCTCATTGCTTGCAAGCAGAGTCAAGCACAGAAGGGGGAAAAAAAAAATTCAACATTGCCAGCCAAGCCATAAAAATTCCCAAACTCTAGTTTGGTTATACTGAGAAACCATGGATGTACTTCAATCCATTTCAACCCAGCAGGAAACAAGGGGGACGTGAGGGTTGGGGTAAGAGGTATAACTTTAAAGAATGCTAATTAGTTTTGTTTTGTTTTTTTAAGAATGGAGAGCCTCAAAAGTTAAAACCCCTCTAGAAATAAGAAAAAGGTACAGAACCTAGAAAAGACAACACTGGGGGCCGCCTTTGGAAATAAATGACCATACAGAAAATCACGTTTGCAGATTGATTTAGAATTCAAATTAACCACAGAGGATTAAAGAAATCATTCTCTTTTGGGGCCCCTAACCAGACCCCCACTAGACTCCCAAAGAGAAGGATAAAAAGAACGGACTACGGAAAGAAAAGATGAAAAATCAGAGACAGGGATACTTCCAACCGTCTCCTCATTCATTAGGTACCATGCTCACCGAAATACTATTTAAAGCAGAGAGCAATACGGAAGGGGGGACAGAAAATATGTCGTTTACAATCAAGAGAAAAATACGGAAAGAAAGGAGTTTCATAATAGCATTGTTCTTTTCAGTCCAGCCCCAAACATCCCCATCCTACGGTTGAAAAAGATAGCTGGCCAGAAAAAAAAAAAAAGCACAAAAAAACACTGGGGGTAGGGAGCGACGACAGGGAAAGCTTTTAAACTCTGTATTTGAGAAAACTCTCATGGTCTGTCAGAGAAAGGAGGGCTGTGCAGCTTTAAATCACAAGTCCTTCTCTCGCCTTTGTCAAACATCTTCTACTTTACAAGCTCTGAAAAGAAATAAAGAGACTCTTTTGTTTGGGTCCTCCCTTTAGGAGGATGACAGAAAACTGAAAGGGGCACAAATAAACCTGAAAATGAGAACAAAGTGCGGGGTCGCGCCCGGCTGCCAGGCGGCCGCGCCTGGAGGGACACTGCGCGGCCGCGGAGCCCCTCCGCCTCGCGCTCTTGCCGCCGCCGGCTGCGAGCGCAAAGCCCGTAACTGCTCCCCGCAGCTCGCCCCGCGCACCGCCACCCGCCATCCAGCGCTAACCAAACTCCGGCGGCAGGCGCCCCCCCGGGCACCGCTGGGCCCGGCAGGAAAGGGAAGCGCCAGCCGCTCCTTCCCGGGCTCGCGCCTGTCGACTCGGGGACGCCCTCGGAGGGAGAGAGATCTCTGAGAGGGGGTCCGGCCCGCCGCCCCCTCCCTCCCGCGCTGCTCCTAGACAGGGGAGGAGCGGGGAATAAACAGACATTTAAATCCCGGGGCCGCCGGCGGAGCTCTCCCGGGCCAGACCAAACGCCGCAACGACCCCGGAGAGCGCCGCGGCAACCAGCCCGTCGGAGCCCCGAGAAGAGCGGCAGCCAAGTGGCATTAAAATGTAGTCCCCACCCCTCCAATAGAGGGGGCGGGGAGGGGGAGAGAGGAGAAAGAAAGAGGAGCGAGCGGCAGACAAGGGAAGAGGGCAGGGAGAGAGCAGAGTGCGGCCCGGCCGCCGGCTCGCCTCCGGCCGGCATTGTCTGTGCGGCCCGCGCCCCCTCCCCCGCCCCGCACGGCCCCGCCACACACACCCTCCGCCGGAGCCCGGCCGTCCGCCTGCGCCTTTGTCCACAACCACCCCCCAAAAAGGACGAGCAGCCCTCCAGGACGTGCTCCCCGGGAGGAAGGCAGGGTATGGAGCGGGCCGGGGGCATCCGACAAGCCACCCCGCCAACCCCGCCGCGGGGCGAGTCCTGCTGATTCATTTCCCACTCGCGCTGGCCCGTCCGGGGAGACGGAGGCGGGGAGGGGCGAGGAGGAAATGGGCGCTCCGCTCGGGAGCACGGTCCCGGCCGGTGAAGGAACCGGGCGGAGGTGCGGACGCGCGACCGGCTGAGGGGCTGCCGAGAGGAGAGGGGTCGGGCGCCCCTCCCCGAGGGACTGACGGACGGACGGACGGACAGACGGCTCCGCAGCTGCCCCGTGACTCACCGACTTGCAGGACGTTGTCGACGCAGCCGCTCTCCAGCAGCGCGATGCCCCGGCGGAAGGGCAGCCGTGTCTCGTCGCCGCCGTCTGCCGCCCCGGCAGCCCCCACCGACGGGGCTCCGGCCCCGGCGCAGGCGGCGGCGGCGGCTGCAGCGGCGGC